>NC_021165.2:34670880-34671506 GCF_000331145.2 Cicer arietinum
CACGAAAAACCTGGGTTTATTTCTTGAAAGAAAAATCTGAAGCATTCGAGGTGTTCAAAAAGTTCAAAGTAATGGTGGAGAAGGCAACTGACAGACACATCAAAGCCGTTCGATCTGACAGAGGTGGTGAGTATATTTCAACAGCCTTTATGAAGTATTGTGAAGAGCAGGGCATAAGGAGATTTCTAACTGCACCATATTCACCTCAACAAAACGGTGTGGCTGAAAGGAAGAATCGAACAGTTCTCGACATGATTCGATCAATGCTTAAAAGCAAGAACATGTCGAAGGAATTCTGGGCAGAAGCTGTACAATGTGCTATTTACGTTCAGAATCGATGTCCACATTCGAAGTTAGAAGATCAAACACCACAAGAAGTATGGAGCGGACATAAGCCAACAGTTTCTCATCTCAAAATATTTGGTAGTGTGGCGTATGCACACGTACCAGATCAACGAAGAACGAAGCTTGAAGACAAAAGTCAGAAGTACATATTCATTGGGTATGATGAGAAGACAAAAGGGTACAAGCTATTCGATCCCATAAGCAAGAAGGTGATAGTGAGTAGAGACGTTCGAATAAACGAAGCAAGCAAGTGGGACTGGAACAATTCGACAGAAGTTAAT
>NC_021165.2:34671606-34701974 GCF_000331145.2 Cicer arietinum
CTGCGAGACGAAAAATGGAAAACTGCCATGACCGAAGAGATTAAGGCCATTGAACGTAACAACACATGGGAACTAGCAGAATTACCAAAAGGAAGTCAACCCATTGGTGTGAAGTGGGTATTCAAGAAAAAGATGAATGCTCAAGGCGAAATAGAACGGTATAAGGCGCGACTTGTTGCGAAGGGATACAAACAGAAAGCAGGAATTGACTATGACGAAGTATTTGCGCCTGTTGCAAGAATGGAGACAATTCGATTGCTCATCTCTCAAGCTGCTCAATTCAAATGGCCAATATTTCAAATGGATGTCAAGTCAGCATTTTTAAATGGTGTGCTCGAAGAAGAAGTTTACATCGAACAACCACCCGGATACATGAAAGTCGGAAAAGAAGAAAAAGTGCTAAAATTGAAGAAGGCGCTTTATGGGTTGAAGCAAGCACCGCGAGCATGGAATACACGCATTGACACATATTTCAAAGAGAATGGCTTCAAGCAATGTCCCTACGAACATGCTTTGTATGTAAAGAAGAATGGAAGTAATATGTTACTTGTTGCTCTCTATGTCGATGATCTTATCTTCTTGGGTAACAATAGTCAAATGATATAAGAATTCAAGGGCACAATGACACGTGAATTCGAGATGACAGACTTAGGTCTGATGAGATTTTTTCTTGGTCTTGAGGTTCGACAAGAAGAAGCGGGAGTCTTCATATCACAAGAGACATATGCAAAGGAAATCCTGGAAAGATTCAAAATGAAAGATTGTAATCCGGTTTCGACACCAATGGAACCAGGTGCAAAGCTGTCAAAATTTGATGGAGGAGAACGTGTCGAAGCAAGCAAATATCGAAGCTTGGTAGGTAGTCTTCGCTATCTCACATGTACAAGGCCGGACATTTCATTAAGTGTCGGCATTGTAAGTCGATTCATGGAGGAGCCAGTATATTCACATTGGAAGGCATTGAAACGAATCCTGAGGTACATCCAAGGAACATTGTCATTTGGAATGTTTTACTCAAGAACAGAAGATTACAAGCTGGTTGGTTACTCCGACAGTGATTGGTGTGGAGATATAGACGATCGGAAAAGCACTTCAGGATATGTGTTCTTCATGGGAAATACCGCATTTACTTGGCTTTCTAAGAAGCAACCGATAGTAACGCTCTCGACATGTGAAGCTGAATATGTGGCAGCATCTTTGTGTGTTTGTCATGCAATACGGCTTAGAAGATTGTTGAGCAAAATGGAGCTAAAACAGGTAGGTGCAACAGTCATACAAGTGGACAACAAATCAGCAATTGAGTTAGCAAAGAATCCTGTAAACCATGAAAGAAGCAAACACATCGACGTTCGCTTCCACTTTATTCGAGAACATGTTAAGGAAGGAAGTGTCGAATTGAGGCATGTAGCAAGCAAGGATCAAGCAGCAGATATTTTCACAAAACCATTATCGAAAGAAATTTTCGAAAGAGGCAAGAAGCTGATAGGCATGATAGATAGAAGGAACATTTAAGTTTACAGGGGAGTTTTGTTGAATAAACTTTAATGTTATAGTTAGTGGGTTTCTATTAATAAGTTAGTGGAAAGACAAAGTCTGTTTTGTAGTTGGAAGGTCAAGAGATAGTGGGCTATTAATAGTATTTATTTGTTTTCTTATATCAGCAGTAATGAGACTATATAAAGACCAAGGTTGTATTTTCATTTCAACAGAATATATAAAAGTAGTGTTTTCTGTTCACATATCCATGTGATTCACCTTTGGGACACTTTAAACCTAATCCGCCTTTGTGATAGTTTATACAGGAGACCATGTGACTTGGAACAGTCAGCAAGATGGAGCTAGCAATATCAAAGAGTGCATTGACGGATGCATTGCTACACCGGACACTTATAACCTGAATTTAATTGAGAGAATATATGTTTGCATTGAGGATTTTTCTAGTTGGGGCGAAGCTCTCTTTAGAGATGTGCCAAAAAAATTGTAAGATCCAAAAGGACCTAGCTTTCCTCAATGCTATGTCGTATGAACATGGCAAGATGCAGAAAATACAGAAACTGAAAAGCACCTTGATGACTTACTGGAAAGTAAGGAACTTTTGGTGGGCTCAAAGGTCTACAACTCTCTAACTCCAAAATAAAGAAACTAAATGTGCCAAGTGAATTTCGACCAGTCTCTATGTGTAATGTGATATTTAAAATCATAACCAAAGCCATTGCAAATCGCCTAATTAATCTTACCAGATATTATAAATGCTTCTCAAAGTGCCTTTGTCCCTAGTAGATAAATTACGAATAATGCTTTGGTGGTGTTTGATACCTTTCATTATATGAGAAAAATTTTGTTGGAAAAAAAGGGTTTGCTGGAATTAAGTTGGGCATGTCTAGGCTTATGATCGGATTGAATAACCGTTTTTTAAGACAATTTTGCATAGTATGAGTTTTCCTACTCGTTGGATCTCATTTATTATAAAGTGTGTTTCTCATGTTTCTTTCTTTTTCCTTTTGAATGGAAGCCCTTGTTAGTCTTTTTGACCTCAGCGAGGACTCAGACAAGCGACCCCCTCTCCCTTTACCTTTTCATTTTATGTACAGAAAATTGTTCAAGTCTTATTTTTAAAGCTTGTGATAATGGTGACATCCATGGCATACAAATGGCAAAAGGTGCTCCAACGATCTTTCTCTTATATTTTACCGTTGATAGTCTTATTTTTTGTAGGGCTACTCGAACTTAAGCTGACAACTTGAGAAGCATTTTCCAACTTTATCATCATGCTTCTGGTCAATTCATTAAATTGGACAAATCATAGATCTCTTTTAGATGAAGGTTCACTTAGAGACAAAATCATTTCCTAAGATCAATTCCTTTTAAAGCTGTCGAGACTCCGTCAAAATACATGGGCTTCCCTTCCTTTGTTGGCAATTCAAAGAGGCAGGTGTTTAACTTTGTTCAAGACTGTGTTTGGAAGAATATAAAGGTTGTAAGAAAATAAGTTCTTATCAAATATGTGGTTCAATCTATCGTCACTTATATTATAAGTTCATTCCTTTTACCTTTGAGTTTCTATGACCATATTGAATCCCTTATCAAGAAATTCTGATGGGGCTATGCGCAAAGGGAAAAGAAGAAATTTCAATAGGTTAACTAGAATACATGTTTTCATCCAAATGGCTACAAAATTCTATTTTACTCCCTTTCGAGGTAGCTTCGATTCTTCAGACTCCAATTTCTACTTTTGTTCAGAGTGACCAAGGGGTGGGGCCCCAATAAATAGGGTATATTTATATTCAAATTGTTATATCACTACATCAAATCTTAGAAACAAACGGCTTCTTCGCATGCCTCTTCTATTTCTAGGGAAACAACGATGTGGGAGAAATTATGGCACCTTAGAACTGTTCCCAAATATATTAGCCTAACTTGGAAGATCCTCCAAAATGGTATTGCTGCAAAAAAGAACCTCTTTAAGAAGGGCGTTCTCATTGATCATTTTTGCCCTATATGTAATTTGGAAAAAGAATACACTGATCATGTATTTGCAGATGCCCTTGGGCACAAAAAATATGGTTACACTCCCCTGGGAGTGAGGTTTGATTCTACTTTCCCCCTTTTTATTTTTTGACTCAAATCTTGTGTAATTCTTCTCCCTCTGATATTACTGAACTAATCCACTACATCATTTATGATTTATGGATTGACAAAAATAAATTTTGTTTAGAAGGTAAGAAGACTCTTGTGGGGGAAATTGTTTGCAGAGCTTGGAAGAGTGTAGAAGATTATAGTGTAATGCTAAGCACCAAACCCAATAGAGATCAATGTGGATGCTACAAGTCCTATTGAAGACAATTGGGGAATTGGCACCGTCATGGCTGTTTCAACTTCAAAGTTTGTTGCACTTCTAGATGTAGATATTGCAGTGTCGCTAGACACCTGAGTATCCCTCCAATTTGCGTTGAACCTTCATTTTTGAAGTATGTATTATTTTGGAAGACAATTTGTTTGATGTTACCAAAGCTATTTGAGGCTCAAATTATGGTCGATCTTATTTCAGTGCTATTATTGCTGATTGCGGCATTTTATTAGCCATGTTTTCCATCTCTAAGGTTGCTCGTGTAAAAAAAAATGTGCAAATATTTCAGCACACAAATTAGTTAAATTCACGTTAAATTCTCCTAATTCAATATGGATTGAAGAATGTCCGCCATGCATTTCAAACTTTGTTTCCACTTATCTGACTTAATGAAATATCTTTCTTGTAAAAAAAACAATTTGTTTACATTTACTTTATTTTCTGTACTTTTACAAATTAATCACTAAAAAAGGTAGTTATACTTTGTTTTTAATAAAATAATATATAAATGAAAAAAAAAAGTAGAGGGAAGAAGAGTAAACTTTGGTTCAAATTTGTTTTTAAGTCCCAAGATAAATTCTCACTTATAAAAGTATCAAAATAGTTTTCATACACACGACAATTTGTCACTAATGAGATTGACTATCATACAAGAGACAAGTTCTCACATATAAAAATATTAAAATAATTATCATATAGGGGACAATTTATCACTTATAATATTGAACTATCATTACACACTATATCTTCTCACTGATAAAAATTTCAAAATAACTATCATATATGAGACAAATTGTCATGTTGAGATTGAACAATCATACACGAAATCAGTTTCACTAATTAAAATTTTCACAAAATAATTATCATACACAAGACAAGTTTTCACAGATAAAAATTTCAAAATTATTATCATATACGAGACAAGTTGTCACTTACGAGATTGAGCTATCATACATGAAAAAATTCTCATTGTTTAAAATATCAAAATTATCATCATACATGGTATAGGTTCTCACTGGTAAAAATTTCAAAATAACTATCATACATGAGACATGTTCTCACTAATATAAATTTCAAAATAATTATTACACATGGGACAAGTTGTTATTTATGATATTGAACTATCATATATGGGAAATGTTCTCACTAATAAAATTTTCAAAATTATTCTGATACATGAGATAAATTATCACTTATGAGATTGAACTATTATATACGAAATAAGTTCTCACGGATAAAAATTTCAAAATCACTAATTATCATACATGGGACAAATGAATCATTGATTAAATTGAACATTTAATACATTTTATGTCTACAATTATGCTATTCATATTTAGAAGTTTGTACACATTAACACTCTAACTAGGGAATAATTAATTAAACTAATCATATTTAGAAGTAAAATTTCGAAAGAAATATATTATCACTAACAAGGACATACTATCAACATTGCTGAACTATCATATTAATACAAGCTGCATGACCCGTGCAAATCTCCCTTTTCGCTTATTTATATATTTGGTCCCTATAAGTTGGGGTCATTTTGACTTTGATCTCTACAATTCTATTTTCTTTTTAATTGGCCATGTAATTTGAATTCACTTTTAATTTGGTCCTGTCTTAGTTTAAGTGTTGAAGCATGACAAAAATGTTGACGTGTTATCAATGACAATACACTGCTAATACTGACTCATCATAACCTAACACTAATCATCCAATTAGCATATTTAATCAACTTTTTAATTTTATTATTATTTAAAAAATAAAATTAAAATAATGTCTAAATAAAATTGGGAATTTAGGGTTTGTCTTAATTAAAAACCAAGAACACATAAATTGGGGGAAAGAGAACGTGAAACGAAGATGAAGAAAGACGAAGCTTGTTCGAAGTCTTGCTAGTAATTGAAATTCTCTACCCTTGAATTTCTTACGTTTGGTGACTTTGTATCTATCTTTCTCTTAATCAATCATTGATCTCTCTCATCTAAATAATTTTTATCAATTAATTTTAATCATCAATTTTACTCTAAAATACACTAAAGTCACCCATCACTAAAGGTAGAGAATCTATTTTCAAGTCTTACTCTTCGGCGTATCTTTAAAACTTGTCGAGTAACGTTTTGAAAAACCCGATTTTTCAAACCTGTTTATTAATGTGATTGACGATCATTGCATGTGATTTTTGTGCTTGAATAAAGTATGAACAAATCTTTTTTTTTTGGGGACCAAAGCAATTAAATATTAATGCGTTTTTGTTTTTTCCCTTTGAATAACTATGAATTTTTATGTTGTCTTTCACCATGGAGGTTAGTTTGTTAGGCATTGAGCGATGTTGATGAAGATGTTAGTTTTAATCTTATAAGATTAGATGAAGATGCTTATGTTGTTGGTGATTATGCTACGAAGAAGAAGATTATGGTTAACATATTTGTTGAGCATGATGTTGATGATATTTGTGGGTTAGTAGATATTCTCAAGTGTGTTATTATGGAGATGTGAAGGTCACAGATATTATGGCAAACATCCATGTGGATAAATCATTCAATTGGAATCACATTTGCAAGAGCTTAATGGAAAGCAAAACTAACGGCAAAGGACGTTAGTGATTGTGATGCAGCAAAACAATATAATTTTTTTTGGATGTATTTAGTTGAGTTTAGGAGGATTTCTACTATAAACATGTGTAACATAAATTTGGAGACCTATTCCAACCATTCAACCAAGATTCGGTGGCTTCTACTTTTGTTTGGATGGGTGCAAGGAGTTTTTGATATGTTATGATTAGAACACTCAATGTTACAAATTCATTAATTATTGATGTCAGTGCAAATGTAGGAGGAATAAAAAATTTCAGTTTAAATGCTCTCAAAATAAAAATAAAAATCTCTAAAATTTTGTGGGCTTAGGTGGGTTTATGGACCCACTTTTTCAAAAAAAAAATTGATATTTCAATTTTTATTATATTTTTTTTGATAAAAAAGATTTACAATTTTTTTTCTCGAATTTTTTTTAGTCGAGGAAAAAAAATCTATTTTTTCAAGAAAAATAATTTTTTTGATTTTGCTCACAATTTTTTGAGAAAAAAATATTTTAGATTTTTTTGAGAAATTTTTCCAAATTCTTTTTTGAGAAGAATAAATTTTGAAAAATTTTCAAAAAAAATATTTCAATTATCAAAACATTAGACCTATGAGTCCTTGAGTCCCTCGCTTAAGCCCACAAAAAATAATAAAATAATAAGTCGAATCTTAAAAAAATTATTTCAATTGAAGCTTAATTAGTATGAGATTTTTGAAAGATGGCTTTAGACTTTAGGACTTTATAGACATCTCTAATTATAATGTTGGTTCATAATTATTTGATAACTTTTAAATGAATCTTTAAACTAAAATACTTTGTAACTAGGTTCTTGGTCCGATATATTTACATTCCATTATAGTTTAATTAATGGTTGACTAACGACATTATAAGAAAGAATATAATTACAACAATGGTAAGGCTTAAGTGCACTTGTCATGAAACCAAAAATAAAAAATTTATATGGAATTTTTTTTTAAGTTTTCAAAAGTTCGAATACATATATTCCAATGCACTTTTGAATTTAATATTTTTATCTTTAAACGTTTAACAAATACCATTGAGAGTATATGTCAGTATTTTCCTTACAAAAAATATCCTAGATTTGTCCTTTATTATAAACCACATTTGTGTTTTTTTTTTCTCACATATATTAAGAAAAATAGATAGTGAATTATTTAATGGGTTAATTTTAGACAAAATTATTTTTTGGTCCCTTAACTTTTTTTTATGTTTCGTTTTGATCCTTTAATTAATTTTTGTTATATTTTAATCCCTTAAATATCGATTTGTCAGCCACTTTGTACGTTTTCATCAATTTTATTGAGAAAACGTTAAATTATAACTACATGTCACTTTGGTCTAATGATTTCGTCGTCTAAATCACCCATCAATATCTCTCTCCATTAAACACACTCAACAATGCTATTTTTTTTTTCTTTTCATGACCATTTGAATAACAGCACTGTAGACCCCATATCTTACGTCCAAATCTTTCCCCTCAAGCCCCAACCATCCACGTATCTGTTGGAACACAATCAAGAATGGATGGTGAATCAATGGTGAAAATGGATAATTGAGTATTGTGGTGTTTTAGAAATGATGGAGAAAAGAGAGAGATTTTGGAAGAGAGTTATTTTCTGAATTTCATATGTATTTCAATATGGTATCAAAATGGCATTTGTCTTTAAAACTATACACACAAAATGTATTTATATGGGTACAATGTGGAACCACTTAATTTGGCCCAAAAAACTAACATTTGAATTATTTACAACAATACCCACAAAATGTATTTATATGGGTACAATGTGGAACCACAAAATAATACCCAAAAAACTAACATTTGAATTATTTACAACAATACCCAATACCCTTTTTACCTTTCGGTAAATCAACCAATATCCATGTATTGTTCCTTTCAATTGATTTCAGCTCTTCCTTCATCGCACACACCCACTTTTGATCGCTTAATGCCTCCTCTGTATTCACCGGTTCGGATTCGGCCATTAGAGCGAAATGAATAAGATCACCCTAATTGTTGATCTTGCTATCTTGGAACAATTCACAATTACGGAGTCTTTGAGGCAATCCTCTTCGCCTTGTTTGTCGTCTACTTGATTCACCTCTTTCGATTCTGAAAGGTTGCTGTACAACACCTTCAGCAGGCTGAAAATTCTGATTTTCCTGCAGAAAATCGATTGGCAAATCGATTTCCAGCTCTCCAGAGGCTCCAGAATGTTGATTTTCCTGCTGACAATCGATTGGTAAATCGATTTCGCAGGCTGAAAATTCTGATTTTCCTGCAGAAAATCGATTGGCAAATCGATTTCCACCTCTCCAGAAGCTCCAGGATGCTGATTTTCGTGGCATAAATCGATTGGTAAATCGATTTCCCCTTCTCCAGAAGCAAAATTCTGATTTTTCTGCAGAAAATCGATTGGTGAATCGATTTTCACTTCTCCAGTAGCTCCAGGATTTTGGCATAAATCGATTGGCAAATCGATTTCCCAAGCTGATATGGTAGTTTTTTTGTTGTCAAACTGCCGTATCTCATCCACGATCACATCTCGACTAATTACGATCTTCTTGCTACTCACATCAAACAACTTGTAGCCTCCGGTAGGATGATATCCGACAAGCAACATCATTTCACTTTTGTCATCAAGCTTCTTTTGAAGCTGTCCCGGAATATGTCGAAATGCTACCGAACCGAAAACGCGCAAATGACTCAAATTCGGTTTGAATCCAGACCATACCTCTTCTGGAGTCACCTTTTCCAGCTTCTTTGTAGGACACCTATTCAACACATAGGCGGCTGTAGCAACAGCTTTTCCCCCAAACTCTTTCGGCAAATTCTTCCCTTTCAACATGCTACGCACCATGTTCATAATTGTCCGATTTTTTCTCTCGGCCACGCCATTTTGCTGAGGCGTATAGGGTGGTACAACCTCACGCACTATACCCTCATCATCACAATACTTCCCAAATTCTCTCGAAGTAAATTCGCCTCCGCCATCAGTTTTGAGAACTTTGAGTTTGTGACCGCTTTGCCGCTCAACCATGGATTTGAATCGTTTGAACACCTCAAACACCTCATCCTTCCTCTTTATGAGATAAATTCACAGCTTCCTACTAAAATCATCGATAGATGTGACAAAATATCGATTACCTCCATACGAACTGACTTGCATTGGTCCGCCACCTCAAGCTGATGTTTAGTCCTATGACCTGCATCTTTGCTGAAACTATTCTTGTGTTGCTTCCCTTGTATACACTCTTCACATATCTCAGTTGGAATATTGATACTAGGCAGTCCGGTCACCATCTCATACTTTTGCAACGCGTTGAGATCTCGAAAATTCAAGTGTCCAAGATGGTAGTGCCACAACCATTCATCACGACTTGCCGCTGTAGCTAAGCACCTATGCTCCATGATTTCCAATTCAATCTTGAAAGTCCTATTGGCAGCCATAGGAGCCTTAAGGATCAAAACACCGTTTTGGTCCAAAACGTGCAAAACCTTGTTCTCCATCTGAATCATGTAATTCCTCTCAAGCAATTGGCCAATACTCAAGAGATTACACTTGATTCCTGGAATGTACAACACATCTTTGATCAAGGAATGACCACCATCCCTTCTCATGATCAAAACATCACCGATACCGTTGGCCGCTAATGTCGTGTCATCCGCGAATTTCACTCTACTTCGCGTGGCTTGATTGATCTTCACGAACCAATCCTTTCTTCCCGTCATATGTGTCGAACAACCTAAGTCCAAGTACCACTCATTTCTCCCTTGGGCTCCATCTCGAACTGTTACCATTGCACTTTTCTCAAAATGCGTTTTTGCAGATTTTTCTGCATTGCAATAGTTGTTGTCCAGCAACTTCCTCTTGTCACTGTTGTTGTCCAGCACCTCTTTAATGCCATAGTTCTCTTCCATGATCGTCACAAGAATCGTGTTATCGTAATCCACGTCTTGCCTAGCAACCTTAGCCTCATCCGCATAATTCTCCTTTGGTTTCGCTCTACATTCTCTTGCAAAATGCCCAAGCTTTTGACAATTGTAACACTTCTTGGTGCTTTTGTCGAACGGCTTGTAATTGCCTTGACCACCACCTTTGGAACTGCCCTCACCTTTCCTTGAATTTTGTGACTCTTCTTCATCAAAATTCTGGAAATTTTTCTTTCCTCTAGAAGGCCATTTCCCTTTTGATTTCTTATTCTTCTCGTTGAAACGGGCTTGCAAAGCAACTTCCGCTTTGGCTTTATCGTTTCCTCTTTTGTCCATCCTTTGTTCATGAGCTTCCAATGAACTTTGAAGTTCATCTTTCGTCATCGTCTTGAGATCCTTCGATTCCTCAATCGCCACCACAATATTATCGAATCTTGGTGTTAAAGAACGCAATACCTTCGACACAAAATTCTGTTTGGAAACGGCTTCACCACACGACTTCATTTGATTCCCCAAGCGTGTCACGCGCGTCACGTAATCGTTAATCGTTTCCTTGTCTTCCATTTGAAGTAATTCAAACTGCCGCTTATGAGTTTGTAACCTCACCACCTTTGCCTTATCTGCACCAGCATATGTTTTCTCAAGAATACCCCAAGCTATCTTCGCCGAGTCGCAATCGCCAACCTTTTCGAAGTTGTCACTATCGACGCAAGAATGGACCAAGAAAAGGGCCTTGTAGTCTTTCTTCTTATCTTCCTTGAATTTCGCTTGTTGGGCTGCTGTAGCCTCTTTACCAAGAGGAGTAATGTCATCGGTAATCATATCAAGAACATCTTGATATCCAAACAAAACTTTCATTTGTTTGTGCCATTTGTCATAATTCTTCGAATCAAGAATCAGAAGGTTGGTAGGAATTTTGTCATTGGAAACGGACATGATTGCAGCGGAATTAGATCTGAACCTTGCTCTTGATGCCAGATGTTGGAACACAATCAAGAATGGAGGGTGAATCAATGGTGAAGATGGATAATTGAGTATTGTGGTGTTTTAGAAATGATGGAGAAAAGAGAGAGATTTTGGAAGAGAGTTATTTTCTGAATTTCATATGTATTTCAATATCGTATCAAAATGGCATTTGTCTTTAAAACTATGCACACAAAATGTATTTATATGGGTACAATGTGGAACCACTTAATTTGGCCCAAAAAACTAACATTTAAATTATTTACAACTTCCAATAGTATCATCTCCATCAAACATAATCACATTTTCATATTTTGCCCCATTGTAAATGTCAAACATTAATTCTTTCAATTTTTCTCTCTCTATGTATCATTCAACATTAAACCACCTCCCCAAACCAAACCACATTCTCAACTTAAACCCAACACCACCAAACCAAAAAGGAAATATATGTTAATTAGATAAAACTCAAATCTTCTTCTCCGAAATTCATCTTTTTCTTTCAAACTCGGGACATATCCAAATCTGAGAAATAATTCTAAAATAAAGAAGAAAGAGAACAATCACTGAAATGCATCTTTCTCTATTTTAATTTTAGATTTCTTTAGACATAAAAATTAAGAAAAACAACAACAAAAATAGCCAGAAAAATCATCCAGCAAATCAAAATCAAACCTCGAAAAATCTTCAACACAAAAGAAGAAGGTGAGCCTTAATTTTATGCATTGATGTTCCTAAAATATCATTTATATATGAATGTAGTCAATTTGACTTTTCATTTTTCAAGATAAATTAGTAGTGTGGATAAGGAGTTTGTTTGAAAAATAATAATAAACGCAGCTAGTAATTAAAATAGTGCTTATATTCAAGGATAAGAGGTAATATTAGTTTAGAGATCTAATTATTAATTTTTTTAGTTTAAAGGTATATTTAAAAATTCTTAAACAGTTTAGGAATCTATAAAATAATTAGATCCGACAATTTGGAAGACTTTTTTTTTTTTCCTGAACTTGGGTTGTGTGTTCCACTTGGGTTGTGTGTTCCACTTGGGTTGTGTGTTCCTTGTAATTTCACGCAATCTCGTGATATCAGATGTTTAATTAAAATCAAACAATTTAGATTTTAAAGTTAAATTTTTTGTTTAAATAAATCAAAATAAACCTTTAAATCTAAATAGTCAATTCATAATTCAACTGCCAAAATTATGTGACTACATGCGGCGACAACACCTAATTCAAATTTCTCTTTGCCACATCCATAACCAGAATGTGTGAGTGTACACATGTTTCTTTTGTCTTGGTTATAGGGCTTGACAATGGGTCGGGTAGGGCAGGTTCAAGCCCAAAAACACCAACTGGCCCAAACCGCGGTTGAAAAACACATGTCCAATTTCACCCAATACAGAGAACGTGTTTTGAAGATTGCGGGTACAATGGGTCGCAGGTACAACGGGTGGTTACAATCGGGTTGAACCATTGTTTGGGCCATTCAATTTTTTGACCCAATATACATGTTTATCAAAATAATTAACTATTTTTTTGTGATTTCTCATGAAACTAGAAGTTTATTGTCAATTCTAATGCCACTTTTGAGTCATTAAAGTAAAAAATTGTGTTCATTTTTTCCTTTAAAATTGGGCTACTTTGTCTCATTTAAATTATTCACAATTAATAAAAAATAAACTTCAATCACATAACATACAATACATCTACCAGTTTTACACGAACTTTGTTTTTCAAATGCAAAAACTTAGAATAGCTTAGTTTTTCAACAACAACTCAACCAAATTCAAGTTATAGATAAAGTATAATATTAATACATGCTTCCAAATTCAAATTATAGATAAAGTCTAATATTAATACACACTTCTTTAAAAATATTGATAGTTTCAATTGACTCTAAGACAATACATATAACAATATATGTTTCCAATTTGTTCCCATTGTCAAACTAAGAAATCCAGTTGACATGCCCATATATGTTGTTCAAAATAATATAAATTATTGCTACTAACTTAGCTAATGTTAAATAAAAATTTAACACCAAACAATTTGCAAGAATTCCAGCAACCTAGAGAACTAATATTCATGTTCAGTACTTTAACTTTATTAAAAATAAAATTTTAATAGTTTACAATTGACTTAAGATGAAAGGTAACATACATATGATAAAAAGTTTGTTCTTCTATGATTTGCAGCAAAATCAATCTTGGAATATCATGCACTAGTTGTTGGGAAATAGAAGGGTAATTATATAAGAATAACAAATTACACGTGTGTTCTTGCTTATAACATAATTGTTAATATATGCTAACAGATATCTATAACAAGCAGTTTAGATTACTAACAGAGTAACAATTGTAGTTGTGGTTACTAACAGTTTTGGTTAGTAACAGTTGTTGGCATTTATCAGTTTTGGTTACATGTAGTTTTGGTCCATATAAAATTCCACTAATCTGACCTAAATTGATAAAATCAAACGGGCAGATAAAACAATAATAAGATATAACAATAATAACTTACCAGACACAATAACAGTTTATACCATACCCAAAAAACTTGTGTTGATATTGTCATAGAGTCAAGCCAGTATTTGAATTTAGTTTGTGTGACTTCAAAAAATTCAAACAAGTACACATCTGAAATAGTTTGGCATAATTAGTTAGTACTAACACATGATTGACAAAATCATTTCAAGTTAGTAACAATAAAAAGGAAAATGACATACAATAATTTTATTCAACCACAACTAGGTGGTTGTGATGATAAACCATCTGCAGTAGTTGCATTTCCTATTGACATTCCATGAAACTATGAAATAATTAACAAAATAATAAACATTAGACTATATTATGAACATATAAATATGTTAGGAAAAACTATTAAAAGATACATAAATAATTTTACCTTTGATGATTTCTTCAGAAAGATCAACATCTTCACTAAGATTTAAGTCTTTAAAATAAGCGAGTGAAGGTTTTAACTAATTCTGAGTGTAGATTAACGCTTCATCCATTTCTAGCTTTAGAGAGCTTATAAAGGTCTCAATGACTATTCCACCAGCGTTAAAAGCACTTTTAGACGCAATTGTAGACACCGGTGTGGCCAAAATTTATTTGGCTATAAGTGATAAGATTGAGTAATGAGTTGCATTATGTTTCCACCAAACAAGAATATCAAACTTTTCACTCATCTTCGTACACTTACTAGAATAATATCCCTTAAACTCCTTTTGTTGGTCAATGGAGTCTTTCTCTTTCAAATTGTAAGACCCATAATTTTAAAGTATACTTTATGTATTTTAGTGTATTTTGGTATAGAACTCAGAGGCTTTTTAGCCAAAGTTATTAATATTTTGGAGTTTATATGACCAAAGAGATATGTTGATGCCCGATTATAATTACTCGTCGATGAATAAATTAAACTAACTGCGGTGAATCTTTTACGAAGAATTTAATGCGTTATGGGTGAAATGGTAATTTAACAAATATCTAGATATTTTGAGATATTTGTTAAAAGTAATTAAAATATATACAAATATCTATATGTATATATTTGTTTGGGGAGAAAAGAAAAGGATATAAAAAGGAAAGAAGGAAAAATGAAGAAAAGAAAAACAAAGGAAAGAAAAACAAAGGAAAGAAAAACAAAGGAAAGAAAACAAGAAACTTCTTCCTCTCCCTCCCTGCCTCGCGTGACTCCCTCCCTCCTTCCTCCATTTTTCGTTTTCTTTGCTTCCTTTAAGTTCGAATATATCCTCTAAATTATTATTTAAAATAATTAGAACCTATCAATATTATTCAATATTAAATTATGTGTGATCATTACTTTCCTTTGAATTCGGTATTAGAAAATTTTCTTGTTTTTAGAACATTAGTGATCGATTTTTTCTGATTTTGACAATATAGAGCGATAAGTAAATGGCAGTAATTTAATGAACACGGTAATATTATCCTGGTTCCCCTTATGACCAAGGGTACATCCAGTTCTCTTGCATACTACAAGAGATTTCTCCACTACTGTCAGAAAATGTACAAATCCCACCCTAGGATCTCTGCTACAAACTTCTAACAAAACTTCTAAGATAGCACACCACTATCTTAGATTAGACTACTATAAAAAAGTACTACTTTCTTTTACAAATGATATAGTTTGATTTGGAATAAGAATATAAGAGAGGTATAATGATATCAATCCAATATTACTTCAAGTACTTTGAGAACCTTTCTGAATGATATGAAAATGAGATGCAAGTACTTGTAAAAAAAACAAAAATTTGTTCAAAGTTGTTCAAGGTATGATTGAAGGATTGTGTGTCGATTAATTTGAAGTTATGGTGTATTTATACTCCATAAACATCTTTCCAGATTCGTGGCCATTGATCCAAGAGGTTTGATGAACAAATACAATGATCTAGAGCCAATTTAGATATGAAAAATTGCATTGCTTCTAGTTGTATTCAAATACATGATGTATGTATTCGAATACACCTCTTTGTAACGTTCAATTTTATTCAAAATTTGCACCTTGTATCCGAATACACAGTCATGTAGTCGAATACATATTTGTTATTTTTGCCACTGACTTGCTGCTTGTATTCGACTACAGCAGGTCGTAGTCAAATACAAATGTGAAGCTTTTGCTACTGACTTAGCATTTGTATTCGAATACACAATGATGTTTTCGAATACAACTTTGTATTTTGTCAAAAATATTAGTTTTAAGACTTTGTTAATGTAATTTTAACTTTTGAAAATTCTTTATATGCATATGTAAAGATGAATGGTTCTCATGTATTTGAGCTATTGGTTGTATCATTTACCTTTACATTTAAACATCTAATATGTTTGAATTTAAAGTTTATCAATAAGATATTTGGACTTCTTTTTGAGCTTGTTGCCTTGATCACAATCGTTGGTCTTTGTCTTTATGAAAAACATGTATTTTATATTCTCCTCTTTTTTTATTATGACAAAACATTGTTGTTTTGGAGAGATTGCATCATTCTAACATTGCTCCCCCGTAATTTATGTGTACTCCCCCGTCGATCTTGAATGTATGTAATCAATTTAAAAACTTGTTTGAAGACCTACAAAGGTTTTTAAAGAAACAACAATACCAAATTTTCTCCCCCTTTTGACATGATCAAAAAGAAGGAAAAATATAAAATATAATTCAAGCGAAGCAACACATATTGTAAAGACAAAAGGAACTCACCACATAATAAAAAAGTAATCATGTTCAACTTAGTACATAACAATAAAAGGACATAATTTAGGATGTTCAACGATAACAACATAAAATAAAATAGACGAAAACAAATACATTCCTAGTAACGAGCTACATGTCAATATCCGGTGGAAGGTGAAGATGATCAATCTTGTCAGATAAATTACGAAGGTATTGAGATAATGCTTCATGGTTGTGAGGAATAGTAGTTTCGATGGTTTGAAAACAGGTGTTAAAGGAGGTATTCATGTGTTGGAATTTGGTTGTGATGAAGGTTTGTAAGGAGTCAAGTCTGTTCATGACCATGCGATTGGAGATATGATCATCATCGGAAGCTGTTTCCTCGCCATCTTCGTCAGCTTGGGCAGCAGCATTTGAGGGGCCAACAGTGTCGCGGCATCAGATGATTGACCAAGGTCGCTTTTATGCTACGCATGACACTTAAATCCAACAAGTTGTCCTTCGTGGGTGTATACATTACTTCTTCAGAGAAGTCCACCCCAAAAAGTTCCAGAATCCGAGAGACTTCTTTAGCGTATGGTAACCCAATTGCTTCTTTTTGACGCAAACATCACAGATTTAACAAAGTATGCCCAGTTTAGTGGACATCCTTCATACATAAAGAACATGATTTGTAATTCAAATTCTGAAATTTGGGAGTAATTGTCAGCCTTCGGATACAAGATGTAACTTAAAAAATAATGTAGAAGGCGATTGTCAACAGTAAGATTCCCAACTCCATATCGTTGTTGCACATATTTAGAACCAACTTGAATCCTCTTTTGCTCCATTGTGTTTTTGTCAAACTAAAATAAAGCAACATATGCATCATAGTTAGCAATACCAGCCCATTCACACAAGTTGCAGGGACTAGTTTTTTGTCCTTCGAAGGGAATCTTCAAGATCTCGCCAATGGTTTTTGTGTCTAACTTAATGGTTTTACCCTTGACTTGAGAAAGTAGCATATTTCCATCTTTGGTGAGATTACAGTAAAAGACCCTAACTAAATCGGGATAGACAGGACCTTTGTAACCAATAAACTCTTCAACATGTTGAGTCTTGAGTAAATCAGGAAATTTAAAAGCAGAAAAAGAATCTGAAGTACCAAATTTGGGAATGATGAGCCGCTTGTCCAAGTAGGTTGTGCGAAACCGGTTGATTTCTTCCGGTGTGTGTAGAAGACGAGATAAATTCGTGATATTTGCACTCTTTGTTTGCTTCTTTGAGGAACCCATTGATGCATGCTTGGTCCTTGGTCCTCATTTGCATGCGTCCATGGTGTGGAAGAAGTTTTGACAGATTTGGGAAAAATGGGTTTTAGAGTTTTGTTAAGAAATCTGATTTTGAATGAAGGGTATGAGTAAGGATTGATCTTGGTTGCAAGGTGGGTTGATTGGGTAACTTGTTGGAAGTAAGATTGGACGAGATTTTGGAAGGGAGGACGAAGCCCACGGCTGTATTTGAATAATGAGTTTGTAAAAATAACCTAAAATGCAAAGTAGCTTTTATATTTGGGGAAAATCGTGAAGCTGTATTCGACTACATCCCTATTGTATTCGAATACAAATTGTTTTGGGAACGTGTATTCGACTACACATGGGTTGTATTCGAATACGAGAATTTCTGGAAACATGTATTTGAATACAATCATTTTGTATTCGGCTACGTTATCGAGTTTTTGCTTTAAAACTAATTTTTCCACATAAATTACAACATGTAAGGCACATATTCATATATTACGAAAAGATAAACATCAAGGAATTAATTCTAACAACTTATCAAGAGGAAATTTTTAGATCTTGAAGAGAGATGACAAGGTATAGATACCTTGCAATTTAGAGATCGTTTTCATTTAAAATGTCAAGTTCTCTTCGTATCTTGTAAAAAGAGTCTTTAGGTAGAGGTTTTGTGAAGATGTCTGCTAATTGATTGTGTGTATCCATAAAAGTTACTTCAATGTTGCCTTTGAGCACATGATCTCGCAAAAAGTGATGACGTATATCGATGTGTTTAGTCCGAGAGTGCATGATTGGATTCTTTGAAATATTTATTGCACTGGTGTTGTCACATCTTAATGGAACGCATCCGAGATCAAGTCCATAGTCATATAATTGCTGTTTGAGCAATAGAATATGTGCAGAGCAACTTCCTGCTGCTATGTCTTCAGCTTCAGCAGTGCTACGGACAACACAAGCTTGTTTTTTATAGGACCATGATACTAATGCATTACCTAAGATATGGCAAGTGTCGCTTGTGCTTTTATGCTCCGTTTTGCATCCTGCATAATCAGAATCAGAATATCCAAACTAGACTACATATGCTACCCTTTGGATACCATAGGCCTACATTGATTGTTCCTTTCAAATATTTCATAATTCTTTTTACTGCTACAAGATGCGATTCTTTAGGACTCGCCTTAAATCTTGCACACAAACAAACACTAAACATAATATCTGGCTGACTGGCCGTTAGATATAATAAAGATCCAATCATACCTCGATACTTTGATATGTATATTGAAATACCTGATTCATCTTTATCAACATAGGTTCTGGATCCCATAGGAGTCACAATTTCCTTGCATTTTTCCATTTCAAATCTTTTGAGTAATTCTTTGCAATACTTTGCCTGATTTGTGAAGATGCCATGCTTGAGTTGCTTGATGTGAAGGCCAAGAAAATAATTTAATTTTCCCATCATGGACATTTCAAATTCTCCTTGCATTATTAAAGAGAATTCTTCACATATGTCATTGTTTGTTGATCTGAATATTATATCACCAACGTAGATTTGGACCAATAAGGTGTGACCATTATTTCTTTTAACAAGTAATGTCTTATCGAATTTCCCTTTTTCAAATACTCATTCACATAGGAAGGTACTTAATCTATCATACCAAGCTCTTGGAGCTTGTTTTAGACCATAGAGAGCCTTTTTTAATTTGAAAACATGTGAATGATTCTTGGAGTCTTCAAAGCCAGGTGGCTGTTTGACATATACTTCTTCATTAATGTATCCATTGAGAAAAGCACTCTTCACATCCATCTGAAATAGTTCAAAGTTCATAGAACAAGCATAAGCAAGTAGTAAATGTATTGCTTCTAACCTTGCTACTGAAGCAAATGTTTCATCAAAGTCAATCCCTTCTTCTTGATTGTATCCTTGAGCGACCAATCGTGCCTTATTGCGAACAACTATACCATTCTCATCAAGTTTATTTTTAAACACCCATTTTGTACCAATGATGTGTTTATTTCCAGGATTAGGAACAAGTTCCCATACTTTGCTTCTTTCGAATTGGTTGAGTTCTTCTTGCATGGCAAGTATCCATTTATCATCTTTAAGTGCTTCACCAATCTTGGAGGGTTCGATTGGAGAAACGAATGCCATGTTCAAGCAAGCATCTTGTAGTTTTAGCCTTGTTGTAACTCCTTTGTTGATATCACCTATGACGTTATCAATTGGGTGATCTCTATGGGTTCTCCATTGTTTAGGAAGATTGTCATTTTCTTTTCAATGTTGACTTCTTTGCTTGTATCATTGCTTTCAAAATCATCGTCATCATAAGAAATAATTTTGTCCTCTTTCAAAGGGTTAGTTTCATCAAAAGTTACATGCATTGATTCTTCGACTGATAAAGTTCTTTTATTGAAGATTCTAAAAGTTTTACTAGATAATGAGTAACCAATAAAGATACCTTCATCGGCTTTTTCATCGAATTTTCCAAGGTTGTCTTTACCGTTGTTTAGCACGAAACACTTACATCCAAAAATGTGGAAATGGGAGATATTGGGCTTTCTTCCTTTGTAGAGTTCATACGGAGTTTTCTTAAGAATCGGACGAGTGATTACCCGGTTGGAAACATAGCATGTTGTGTTTACAGCATCTTCCCAAAAATATTTTGGTAGACTTGAGTCGCTTAGCATAGTCCTTGCGAGTTCTACCAAAGATATGTTCTTTCTCTCAACAACCCCAGTTTGTTGTGATGTTCTAGGTGCAGAAAAATTGTGGAAAATTCTGTTTTCTTCACAAAAATTCTTCAAATGAGGTATTTTGAAATTCCCATGCATGATCACTTCTAATTGATACAATTTTGGCTGATTGTTCATTTTGGACTAGCTTGACATAGTTTTTAAATGCTTTAAAAGCTTCATTTTTACTTGCCAAAAATAAGGTCCAAGTGAACCTTGAGTAATCATCAACAATCACTAGTCCATATGAGTTTCCACCAAGACTTTTGGTTCTTGATGGACCAAACAAGTCCATATGTATTAATTGAAGTGGTCTTGAAGTTGAAATAACATTTTTAGGTCTGAAAGAAATTTTTGTTTGCTTACCTTTTTGACAAGCGTCACACAATTTATCCTTTATAAATTTCATTTTTGGTAAGCCTACAACAAGATCATGCTTGACCAATTTGTTTAAATGATCCATGTGAATACGTGCAATTCTTTTATGCCATAGCCACGCATCATTATTGTCACTCACCAAAAGACATTTCATTTTTAAGGATAAATCATCAAGATTAAGTATAAAGATGTTTTTGAAACGCTTACCGATAAATTGAATTTCATTTGTAGCTTCATTTTGGATGATGCATTCATCTTTGTTGAAGGCTATCTTGTATCCTTTGTCGCAAAGCTTGCTAATGCTTATGAGAATGTGTTTTAGACCTTCAACATATAAGACATCTTCAATCGATGGGGATGGGGTTGTACCCGACTTTTCCAATGCCTAAAATTTTTCCTTTGTTGTTGTCTCCATAGACCATATATCCCTTTGATTCAAGAGTTAAGGTTGAAAATTTTGTTATATCACCCGTCATATATTTAGAGCATCCACTATCTAAGTACCACATATTTGAGGTACTTTGTGTGCATACCTACAAAATTAAAATCAAGTTTTATTAGGTACCCAATGTGCTTTGGGTCCTTGATGGTTAGTACCTTTCTTTACCCACACGTAATACCCTTTTGGAACACTAATGTTTCTAACGGGACATGCATTAGGTGTGTGACCATTGAGACCACAATAAGAACAGGTAGGAGTAAATTAGTAGCATGTGTATGAGATTTATTTTGAATAATTTTCTCTTTATAATGATGATCCTTTTTCATAATTATAATCTTTTCTTGATTGGATTGATTACTTGCTTTAATAAAAATGGTCTTATTCAAGCTTGGTTTATCAAATTTTGAGAATCCAAGACCACTTTTGTCATTTGAGTATCTTTGCATATTTAAAACATTTTTCAATCCCATTTGTCCCTTTTCGTATCGTTCAATTACTCTATTTAATTGAACAATCTTAAAGGAGAGGGAATCACATTTATTGCATGTAAAACTCTGTTTTAGTTTTTCAGAATCCTTTTCCATAATGTCAACTTTTTCTTGAAGACTTGAGATTTGTCTCTTTTGCGTTGACACTAGTTTGAACAGATTTTTACATTCAATAAGTAGTTCCTTAATGGCGTTTTGAGCATCATTATATTCGATAATCAATTCACTATTAGTTTTATTATGATGAGGGGAGTCTATGTTACTAACCTCTTCTTCGTCATCTGATTGATGCGATCCCATCAATGCAACATTAGCGCATTCTTCACTTTCAGTTTCTGAAGATGAACTCACTTTGTTGTCTTCCCAAGCTATGTATGCCTTCTTGAAGTCATTCTTTTTTATGGCATTTTTCTTAATAAGGTTTGGACAATCTGCATTGATATGTCCCTGCTTCCCGCATTCAAAGCAAGTGAAGTTTTGATTTGAAATAGAGCTATCTTTCTTTCTGAAAATTTTCTTTTTGAAAGTTTTGTCATTTTTAACAAACTTACCAAATTTCTTAACGAGGAAAATAATGTTTTCATTTGAATTTTCGTCATTGATTTGTTCTTTTGATTTGGTCTTTAGAGCAATATTTTTGGTCTTCTTTTCTTGACTTTCATTTTGTTCTAACCTTCCAAGTTTGATTTCATGTTCTTGAAGTTTTCCAAATAATGCAGGAAGAGACATTTTGGATAGACTTTTCTTTTCGGAGATTGTTGTTATCTTTGGTTGCCAAGCCCTCGTTAATGATCTTAATACTTTTAGATTTAGTTCATCATTGGTGAAGGTATTTCCAAGAGCCGGCAAATGGTTGGTTAAGTGGGAGAACCTTTTTTGTATGTCTAAAATAGATTCTTCGGGCTGCATTCGAAATAATTCATATTCTTGTGATAGTGTATTGAGTTTAGATATTTTTACCTCAATGGTGCCTTCATGAGTTACTTTCAGCGTATCCCATATTTCTTTGGCTGTTTTATAGTGAGATATACGGAAAAATTCACCCATTCCTAGTGCTGATTGCAGCATATTTTTAGCCTTCTTATCGAACAACACTTTTCTTTTATCATCATCAGTCCAAGAATTTTTTATCTTTATTTCTTCTTTGTTGTTGATGACTGTTTTTGGAATGTGAAGACCATTTTCAAATGTATCCCATATGTCGTCTCCTTGTGCTTCAAGATACGCTTACATACGTATCTTCCAAAAGTCATAGTGCTCTCCAACGAAGCATGGTGGTTTGTTACTACTGACACCGTCTCTAAAAACAGGTTGTGCGGAAGCCATGAGTAATGATCGAAGAGTAAGTTACCTGAACCTGCTCGGATGCCAATTGTAAGAACAGATGTGCACTTAAGAGGGGGGGTGAATTAGATGTTAGGAAATTTTCTTGTTTTCAGAAGATTAGTGATCGATTTTTCCGATTTGGACAGTGTAGAGCGGTAAGTAAATGGCAGTAATTTAATGAACACGATAATATTATCCTGGTTCCTCTTATGACCAATGGTACATCCAGTCCTCTTGCACTATACAAGAGATTTCTCCACTATTGTCAGAAAATGTACAAATCTCACCCTAGGATCTCTGCTACAAACTTCTAACAAAACTTCTAAGATAGCATACCACTATCTTAGATTAAACTACTTTAAGAAAGTACTACTTTCTTTTACAAATGATATAGTTTGATTTGGAATAAGAATATAAGAGAGGTATAATGATATCAATCCAATATTACTTCAAGTACTTTGAGAACCTTTCTGAATGATATGAAAATGAGATGCAAGTACTTGTAAAAAAAACATAAATTTGTTCAAAGTTGTTCAAGGTTTGATTGAAGGATTGTGTGTCGATTAATCTAAGTTGTGGTGTATTTATACTCCATAAACATCTTTTCAGATTTGTGGCCATTGATCCAAGAGGTTTGATGAACAAATACAATGATATAGAGCCATTTCAAATCTGAAAAATTGCATTACTTCCAGTTGTATCCGAGTACAGGATGTATGTATTCGAATACACCTCTTTGTAACGTTCAATTTTATTCAAAATTTGCACCTTGTATTCGAATACAATCATGTAGTCGAATACATATTTGTTATTTTTGCCACTGACTTGCTGTTTGTATTCGCCTACAGCAGGTCGTAGTCGAATACAGATGCAAAGCTTTTGCTACTGACTTAGCATCTGTATTAGAATACACTATGTTGTATTCGAGTACAACTTTGTATTTGTCAAAAATATTAGTTTTAAGAATTTGTTAATGTAATTTTAACATTTGAAAATTCTTTATATGTATATGTAAAGATGAATGGTTCTCATGTATTTGGAATTCTTTTTGAGCTTGTTGCCTTGATCACAATCGTTGGTCTTTGTCTTCATCAAAAACATGTATTTTACAAAAAGTAATACCACAATCCTAGCCAGCATCACCTTCACACCTCCTTTTCTTCGTGTATCCAAAGTTTGGAACTTCTTTTCCTTGTGAACAACTTTGTGGGGTTTGAGCTTTGTAATAGGAAGAAAAGCGACCAAGGTAAGGGCTTTTCCCCACACAAATCATAGATAGGTCGTTTGGTTGATGACATGAAATAAATAATTGTGATTACTTATATTTTAAAAGGAATAAATGTAAACTAATGGATTAAAATAATAAAATTGTAATATATGACTTCTATCGAGTAAAGTATGAAATTTTATGTTTTGTGTGATAAAATTATAGTTTTATGATGAATATGAAATAAAGTTTGAATTTTTACCTTATATGTGATAAAGTTTTAACTTTTATTATGTATGAGTTGGAATTTGAATTTACTACTATGATGTTACGAATTTAGTATTCATGATTTGAATTTTTTTTTAATTGTTTGTATGTTATGAATTTGATACTCGTGATTTAATGCCGTTATAAATTTACTACTCGTGATTTAATGTCGTTATATATTTACTATTTGTGGTTTGAATTTTTTTATAAATAATTGTTTGTATGTAATAAATTTAATACTTGTGATTTAATAACATTATGAATTTACTATTATGACGTTATAAATTTACTACTCGTGATTTTAATTTTTTTCAAAATAATTTACTACTCGTGATTTAATTTGACGATATGTAATAATTATTTGTACATTTATGACATTATCAATTAATTGCTACGATTTGAATTTTTTTTAATTTAAAATTATAAAATGAGAATGTTGTTATTTTGCTATACTATGTAATTATTATATATTGATTTGATTTGAAGACATACAATAATTAATTAGTTTCCATTTTAACGACGTTATTAATTAGGCCAATTAAATTATAATGATTATGAATATTCCTTAATTACTTAATTTTGTGTTATGATCTAAATTTTTGTAATTAAGACAATGCTTTAAACATCTAACTGTTATAAAATTTTAGAATCCCCATAATAGAAGGGGAGGTAACAACATAAAAAATTGTATTAGCGGGATTATGGCTAAGGAAAGCCTTGGTTATTAAGTGGTCTGTTAACTCACCTCTCTTTCCTGGGAACCCCTGTAGTACATGACTTATCGTGTGACTTGAACCTATTGTCCCCATAATAGAAAGGAAAGATAATACCGTAAAAAATTGTATTAGCAGGATTCTGGCTAAGGAAAGACTTGGTTATTAAGTGGTTCGTTGACCCACCTCTCTTTCCTGGGAATCCCTCTAGTGCATGACTTACTGTGTGACCTGAACCTACTATATAGTCGTGAATAAAATATTTCCTTACGACCCTAAGGTAACAATTAGATCATAATGTTATCATAATAAGATAATTTGTAGGAAGTATGGCCCGTCGCGCAACCTGACCAATCCCCCAAGTAGAAAGTAACATGATTGAAGCAATCCTAGCCATGAATGCAATGACTGTTGCAATGGCCCAACAAGCTGCAGTTCAGGCTCAGCAAGCTGCAGTCCAGGCTCAACGTAATGCGTAGAGGGACAAGAGGGAGGAAGCAGCGGTTGCAAAGAGAGGACTGACTAAATTACAACGAAAAGATCCGCCAAAATTTAAAGGGGAGAATGACCCTAACAAGGCTGACCTCTGGCCGCACGAGATTGAGAAGATATTTGACATCCTCCACTTCCTCAATGAAATGAAAGTGGAGTATGTCGCCCACTTATTGATTGGTGAAGCTGAATACTGATGAAGGGGGCGAGGCAAATGATGGAAGGAAACCACGAAGAGGTGACTTGGGAAGTCTTCAAGAGAAAGTTCTTGGACAAATATTTTCCGAAGAGTGCCAAGGCTGAGAAAGAAGCCCAATTTCTGAGACTATATCAGGGAAGTCTCACGGTGTTCGAGTATGCGGCAAAGTTTGAGTCCCTAGCAAAACATTTTTGCTACTACCGTAACCAAATGGATGAAGAGTACATGTGCAAGAGGTTTGAAAGCAGGCTCATGTATGAGATTAAGGAGTATTTGGAACCCCTAGAGATACATCAGTATCAGGTGCTGGTGGAGCAATGCAAAAAGGTGGAGATCATGAAATAGGGTCGCATGAACATAGGTGCTATTGGTGGACTGACGAGACCTCAGGTAGAAATCGACCACAACTTTGTCATTTAATTATGGGGTTATGTCTCTAAGTATTACATTTGAACAGGGAAATGGTGACCAAGAAAATAGAGGCAGACAGTTTCAACAGCAAAAGCCTTATGCCCGCCCACAAGGTATTGCTAGAGATCGATTAGGCCCCCAAAACATGGGATATCAGAGGCCTCAGAATCCACTCAGAACCCACTGTGTATTGTTCGATGTTATCATTGTGGATAGAAGGGCATAGGATAACTGAGAGTCCCGAAAGAACCAGGGTATGTTATGCCTGTCAAAAACTAGGCCATCTTGCAAAAGGTTGTCGAGAGAAGGACATTGTTGACAATAAGGATGTTGTTAACAACAAGGATATTGCAGGCCCTACTACTCGAGGACATGTTTATCATATTAGTGGAGAAGAAACACCATCTTCCTCAGAATTTATTTAAGGTGAGTGTTTAATTGTTAGAAAGATACTTTATGTGATATATGATTCTAGAGCGACACACTCGTTCATTTCATTAGATTGGGTGGATTCGCTCCAACTAGATGTCACTACCTTAAAGGTAATTCGGCGTGCTTCCAATGTCCGTTGACTATGTTTAAAATGAATTTTAAGATCGATTTAATTTGTATTCCTTTGAAACATCTTGGAGTAATTTTCGGAATGGATTGGTTGTCTAACAACTACGTCATGTTAGATTGCACCCGAAGGAATGTGATATTTCCATATCCCGATATTTCGAAGTTCCTTTCGGCCAACAGACTGAAGTTTTTTCTGAAGGGAGGAGTTCAAAAATATGTGTTTCTCAACTCCATTAGTATGACTCTAGAGGTTGTTGTCAATGAGATCTAGTGTTGAAGGATTTATCTAATGTTTTCCCACCATACGTACCAGGACTACCCCTAGTCCGCGACATCGAATTTTCTATCGATGTTATTCCAAGTACTTGACCCATCTCTATTGCTCCTTACAGAATGGCCCCCTTAGAGCTATCTGAATTAAAGAACCAATTGGAATACCTTTTGTCTAAGAAATTCATTCGGCCTAGTGTGTCACCATAGGGAGCCCCCGTATTATTGGTCAAGAAGAATGGTGGAAAGTCGAGATTTTGTTTTGATTATCGACAACTCAACAAGGTCACAATAAAAAACAGATACCCCTTACCCTGCATTGATGATTTAATGGACCAACTCTGAGGGGAATAAGTGTTTTCTAATACTAATCTAACGTCAGGGTACCATCAAATTCGGGTGAAAGAAGAGGATACAACCAAGACGACCTTTAGAACACAGTATGGGCACTATGAGTACTTGGTGATGCCCTTCAGAGTGACAAATGTGTCAACTATTTTCATGGATTATATGAACCCTATCTTCTGTCCCTTCTTAGACAAGTTCGTGGTGCTCTTTATTAATGACATCTTGATCTATTCCAAGAACCTAAGGAACATTTGCGTCAAGCTCTACAAGTACTGAAGGAGCAACAACTATATGCCAATCTAGGAAAATGTGAATTTTGGTTGGAAGAAGTGAAGTTCTTGGGACATGTAATTTATGTGGAATAGATTGATGTTGACCCATCCAAGGTAGAAGTCGTGATGGCATGGAAACAACTGCGGAGAGTCACATAGATTAGAAGTTTTCTAGGTTTGGTCGGGTACTATAGGAGATTTATTGAGGGATTTGCCAAGATTGCGGCTCCATTGACACACCTTACGAAGAAGAACTAGATTTATGCGTGGACTGAGGTGTGTGAGAAAAGTTTACAACTGATGAAGGAGAAGCTAACTACGTCCCCAGTGTTAGTGTTGCCACAACCAGAAGAGCCTTACAAAGTTTATTATGATGTTTCCTATCAGGGTTTGGGTTGTGTGTTGATGCATAACAAACGAGTAGTGGCCTATGCCTCAAGGAAATTGAAGGTGCATGAAAAGAATTATCCCACTCATGACTTGGAGTTAGCTGCAATTGTCTTCGCATTGAAAATTTGGAGACATTACTTATATGGGTGTAGTTTTGATGTATTTAGTGACCATAAGAGTTTGAAATATTTGGTTGATCAAAAGGAACTTAACATTAGGCAGAGGAGATGGGTGGAGTTCATTAAAGATTATTAGTTCACGTTGCATTATCATCCAGGGAAGGCAAACGTGGTGGTTGATGCCCTAATTAGGAAACAAGTTCATTTCTCGTTTGTAACAATGAAGGGGTTGGATTTGTTAGAAAAGTTATGTGACTTGGATCTTAATTTGGATTCCCCATTGGGGAAAATGCAATGTGGAATGATCATTATAGATAGTGAATTGATGAATGAGATTAAAGTTCTCCAAATTACAGAAGTGTTGACTCAAGATAAAAGGAAGTTGATCGAGGTCAGCAAGGCACCTGAATTTGAAGTGGGCCAAGACAATATTTTGATATGTAATGGACGTGTTTGTATACCCGACAATACATAATTGAGGAAAACTATCTTGGATGAGGCCCATAAAAGCAAGTTGAGTATTCACCTTGGTACCACCAAAATGTATAAGGACCTTAAGCAAAAGTTCTGGTGGCCGAGAATGAAGAAATAGGCAGCATACTATGTTGCTTCATGTTTGACTTGTCAGAAAGCCAAGGTAGGGTACCAAAAACCAAGGGGACAACTAAGGTCATTAGATATACCAGTATGGAAATGGGATAGTATATCTATGGATTTCGTGGTAGCATTGCCTAAGACTCAACGAAAGTTTGACTCCATTTGGGTGATTGTCGATAGGTTGACCAAATCTACCCATTTCATACTCATGAGGACTACTTATGATGTGACTAAGCTTTCAGATATCTACATTGTCGAGATTGTTAGACTACATGGAGTACCCTCCAACATTGTGTTAGATAGAGATCTGAAGTTCAAATTGAGGCGCTGGATACTAAGTTGAGATTGAGTTCGGTCTATCACCCTCAAACCGATGGACAAATAGAAAAGACTATTCAGACCTTGGAGGATTTACTAAGAGCAGGTGTGTTGGATGGGTGAAGAAGTTGGGATAATATGTTGTTTCTCGTTGAGTTCACATATAACAAAATATATCATGCGAGCATTGGGATGGCACCATATGAGGCTTTGTATGGGTGTAAGTGCCAAACTCCCTTGTGTTGGTATAAGGATGGTGAGAACCTAATTGTGGGGTCAGAATTGGTATAGCTGACCACAAACAAAGTTCTTCTAATCCAAGAAAAGACGAAGACAACACAAAGCAGACATAAGAGTTATGTCGACCAACAGAAGAAACAACTAGAGTTTCAAGAGGGTGAACATGTATTTTTGAGAGTGATGCCTACTACTGGAGTTGGTAGGGCACTGAAGTATCAGAAGCTCATTCCTAAATTCATTGGCCCATTTCAGATTCTTCGACGTGTAGGTCTCGTAGCTTATTAGATTGCCTTGCCTCTAAGATTGGCCAAACTGGACAACGTATTCCATGTGTCACAACTGAGGAAGTACACGGTTGATCCTTTTGATATTATCACGCCAGATGTTATCCAGTTGAAGGGGAACCTTTCCTTTGTAATTCCACCACTAAGCATTGGAGATAAGACTACTAAGCATCTACGAGGTAATTGAGATCTCCTTGGTGAAGGTGATTTGGGACCAAACGTCTGGAGACGCAACTTGGGAATTAGAGGAAAAGATGAGAAAGCTTTACCCTAACCTTTTCATGTCTAACTAGTCTCGAGGACGAAACTATTTTTAAAGGGGTGAGTATTGTAACATCCTCTAAATTAATTATTTAAAATAATTAGAACCTAGCAATATTATTCAATATTAAATTATATGTGATAATTATTTGTCTTGTTCGACTTATTGTAGTTGATAAAGTTATTAGTAAGAGTTATTTAATCGATGGAAGAGTTTAAATATAGATATATATATATA
>NC_021165.2:34702775-34803462 GCF_000331145.2 Cicer arietinum
ATTTGTCTTGTTCCACTTATTGTAGTGGATATAGTTATGAGTAAGAATAATTTAATCTATATATATATATATATATATATATATATATATTATATGTAGATGGGTTTTTTTATGATCAAGGTTAACAAAAAAAAAAAAGAGTGACACTTTATCCCTCTTATTCTTCATTTTGGCCCAACATTATCTAACCAACAATTTTCACTTTAAATTTTCCATAAGTCCACAATTTATGTATACTCACTAATAATAAACAAAAAGGAATACCGAAAATCTTCCCAGCATCACCTTCACACCTCTTTTTCTCTGTGTATCCAAAGCTTGGAACTTCTTTTCTTTGTGAACAACTTTGTGGAGCTTAGAGCTTTGTAATAGGAAGAAAAACGGCCAAGGTAAGGGCTTTTTCCCACCCAAATCATAGTTAGGCCGTTGGTTGGATGACAAGAAATAAATAATCGTGATACTTATATTTTAAAAGGAATAAATATAGACTAATGGATTAAAATAATAAAACCCCAATTTTTGTTGAGATTGAATTGTAACATATGACTTCTATGGAGTAAAGTATGAAATTTTATGCTACGTGTGATAAAATTATAGTTTTATGATAAATATGAAATAAAGTTTGAATTTTTACCTTATATGTGATAAAGTTTTAACTTTTATTATGTATATAAGTTGGAGTTGAATTTTCTTATTATATATGTTAAAGTGTTAATTTTTATGGTCTATATGATATCAAGTTTCTATTTTTATGTGTATGAGGTGAAAGTCATAATTTTTATGATTATTTGTCTATGAATATGTGATACTCATGATAAGGATGTGTTGTATGTGTTCTTAATGATATGTGAATAAGGTGATGATTTTAAAAAGTGATTTTGAATGCATATGACATGATTCTTAGTGGGCTATGTGGAAATATATCTCTTTGATACTATATAATCATGTCATGGCATATGCATCTTCGTGGGAGTTGCCTTAATGGCAGGTTTATTTTCCCCATTGGTATGGGTGATCTTTCTATGTGGAAGTTGCCTTAGTGGCAGGTTTATATCCGGATCATATAGTTTTTGGAGCATGCATTATGCATATATTTTTATATACAATTTACTGGTTTGCACATTTTTTTCTATTAAATTGGAAGTTTTTACTTTTATATGTTTTGTGTTATTCTTCTATATGTTTAGCTTTGGTTTGATGTGGATGATGGAAAAAAAAACTAACCTTACAATAATATTTTAGGTACTAATGAGTTCGATGAAATTCAAGAGTAATTAATGAGTATTGACGTGTGACGAACGTGGGGGTAAACATGATTTCTTTTTCAAGACAATTTTATAATAATAGAATTGCCAAATATTTCTAAGTTCTTTTTAATCTTTTGTCACAAACTTTTAAAATATACTAGAATTCTATAAATACGAAAGTGGTTCCCTTCTGTTAGGAATAATTGTCTTTATTTTGTTTTAAATTTTGAATAAATATTTTCTTAATTATATTAAATAATGTGGTTGTTACTAATAATTTAAATGAATAAATATTGAGTATTCTTTTTAAAAAAATATCGTAAACTTTTCTAAGCAATAAGTATGTTTTTGAAATAACGTTTTGGATTAAAAATTTGGGGTGTTACAGTTTGGATGGGGTCATCAGATGCAAGACCATGTTTTTTTGGCAAATTTGGTAAAGTGGTTGTTGAGGTTTCGTGAGTTCGAGAGTCTCACAAGTATATTTTGTGGCAGTATTTACACGCGGCATATTATACCTCAACTTCACTAGAAGGAATTTTGTTAAAGTGTTGTCAACTGTTAGAATATTAAAAAATATCTTATAATATCTTATAGTATATTTTATATTATATTAGAGTATATTGATTTATTTTCTATGATTAATTTATAATCATAGAGAATCTTTGAATATCTCTCTTTATTATTATGATTTGTTCCTGATTTAGAATTGAGTCTATGTTTCTCTATAAATAGAGATTAGTATTGAATCTTCTGTAATCAAGTCAACATTAAGCTATTACCAATAATATTCAAATCCTTATTATTTTCTCTCCTCCTTTCCTCTAAAATCCCACAACTTCAACATGGCATCAGAGCCTATTTCGATCCTCCTTGAACAATTTTGTCGTTGTTCCGCTGCCGAGTTCCCAATAGTTAGGGAATATAATCATAGTTTCTCTTTTCCAACATTCTGACACGTTTCACTCGTTTTTCATTCAATTCGCTACTGCCGCCGCTGCCACTATTTTCGGTAAATTTTCCTATGAATAGCAGTCATCTTCAGATCAGTTCATGCCTGAAAACGCGTCGCCAAAAGCCGTCACACGCGTTGCTAATCTCTCATGCAAGTAGAGTTGTCGCTGCCGCCGTCTGCTGCCTGTCGTCGTTGTTGCCCTGTCTGCTACTGTTGCCTGCCATCGCTGCTGGAAAAGTTTTCTGACACAACCACTTTCATTGTGTGCGGAATCTCCCAATCTACACAACTCAGATTTCTTTTAGGTCAAAAGTTGCTCCACGCACGCTCATGTGCCTCCAAGATCCACTGTGTTCATCTCACGCGCCGCCACCAACAGCCTCAAGCTCAGATGCGTATGTCTGCCTTCTGGCATAATGTTTCAGTCGTCTAGATTGAGTTTTCCTTCCTGGTTCCAGATCTGTTTTATGTTTTTTCTTTCGAGCCACATGCATATAGTTTGGCAATTTGTCCCAGATACACTGGCCCTATCTTTGTCCCAGATGTATTGACCTTGCATTTCTCTCCCTGAAGCATGTCTCTCTCTCTCCTTGAAGCAAATTCAAGTTTAAATATTTTGAGTCTCTGATATTATTGGTTTGAAGCTTCCAAATGCAGTTTTTTAGAAGGACGGACTTTGCTTTGTTCAATTGCTTGCCATGAATTTTTCTCATGCTGATGATCATTCCGGCTATCTGGCTAGGCTGTATTTATAGCAATTCTCTCCGACTTCACCTGCATCCCTGAGTTGCCTTTCCATCTTTTTATTATTATTTTGTAGAGCAAAACATTGTTTTCTTGTAGCAAGCTAAAGCTTAGTAAGCTTTAGCGTGAGGGGGAGTGTTAGAATATTAAAAAATATCTTATAATATCTTATAGTATCTTTTATATTATATTAGAGTATATTGATTTATTTTCTATGATTAATTTATAATCATAGAGAATCTTAGAATATCTCTCTTTATTATTATGATTTGTTCCTCATTTAGAATTGAGTCTATGTTTCTCTATAAATAGAGATTAGTATTGAATCTTTTGTAATCAAGTCAACATTAAGCTATTACCAATAATATTCAAATCCTTATTATTTTCTCTCCTCCTTTCCTCTAAAATCCCACAACTTCAACACCAACATTTAGCAGACTGCCTAGGACCACTTGCATTAGTTATTTTCTTCTTTTTTGCTTGATTGTTAGCCAATTCAAGTCCAACAACTTCAATTGTTGTTGTTGCACCAACTTCATTAGTCTTGATATTTAGACTTGATAAATTTTTACTAGGTTGGTTCATCACTGGATTCATGAAAAATCCTTAATAAACAAATAACAACCACATTGAATTATTTATTTCAAGTTTATTGACTTTTAAAGGGTTGTAATAAAATTTTAAAGGGATGTATTAAAATTTTAAGTGGATGGACTTTAACATTAAAGAAGTTGTATTACTCTATTATTTAAGTGGTTGTAATTGAACATTTAAGAGGAGTTATAAATATTTAAGGGACTTTAACTTAACCTTTAAAGGAGTTGAATTCTTATGTAAGCGACTATAACTCAACAATCTAGTGTGTTTCACACACACTAGACTTATTTAACCCATTAAGGGTAACTATAATAAAGTGTTTAGTGTGTAACTAGCACACTATACTCATTAAACAATAATAGAATAATATTGAAAAAAAGAACCATTAAGAAAAAGAAAAACCATATAATAAACAAAAGAATATATTGGAGAAACATGTATCAAGAAAAACTTAAGCATATATATAATACATTTAAAAATTTAAAAGAATGTATACGAAAAAAAATTAACATACATTACAAGTTATAAATAAAGAATCCCAATAAATTTAAAAGGATGTATAAGAAAGAAAATTACGTATACATCACAAAAATTGAAGCATTACAAATAAATAGAAACATGCATTTAGAAAAATAAAAGCACTAGTTACATTTAGCAAAACAAAAAAAGATTAGTTACATTTAAAAAAATAAAAATAAAGCATACACTTTTAACATCAAATACAAGTTAAAATGAAAGCATACATTTGAAAAGAAAAAAAACCAAAAAGAAAAATAGAGTTAAAAAGAGAGCATTCATTTATAAGCATAAGAAGATAGCATACATTTGAAAGATATATAAACATGAAGTAGAAACATAAAAATGATATATTATCCAATAATATAATTACAAAAAATAAGCATGCATTAAGAATAATTGAAGCACTAGTTACATTTTAAAAAAAATAAACATACTTTTAAAAATTAAAAAAATAAAGAATACACTTGAAAGACAAGTTAAAAATGAAGTATACATTTGAAACAAAAGCATAAACTGCAACCACAAGTTCAAAATAAAGCATAAACCTGGATTAAAGAAACATACACTTCAAACTCAACTTAAAATAAAAACATACATTTATAAACATAAAAAAGATATATACGAATCAAACTGAGCACAAACTTATTGTGCTTTTGCTCTACAATCACCCCTTGCTTGCTACTGTTATTGGCTCGTTGATCCATCTTTCCTAGCCATAAGCCAAACACATCAAGAACAATGGTTAGATATTATTAATTATCATTATGCAGCGAAAATATTATAACAAAAAGCAAACCAATAAATTTTCTAAAACAAACATAACATAAATAAAATAATATGTATTACCTTGCAGATATGAAAACCAATAAGCAGAGAAAATGAAACAACAAAATTAGTTATATGAAATCATATCAACAAATCTAAAAACTAACAAAAATAAATAAATTTAATAATATAATTTACCTGTCAAAAATGAAAAATGCATAGATAAACTTGTGTAAACCAATAAGTAGAAATAATGAAACAAAAACAAAAACAGTTTTAAGTTAGTTATATAAAAAAAATCAGTAGATAAAAAAGTAAATAAATATAATTTTTTTTTCACAACAATCTGACACCATCAAACTGAATCAAAAGATTTATAACAAAGATGAACAAAAACGAGATAAAAACACATCCCTAATCATGCAAAAAAAAATAAAAATATCAATAAAAATCCTAATACATAAAACAACATCAAAAAAAAAATCAAACTCTATAAAACCCAAAAGCAGAAACAATAGCTAAATAAAAACCCTAATCATTATAAAAAGAAATAAAATCCCTAATACAAAAATAAGAACAAGTGTGAGATAGATAAGAACACGATTAACAGATTTAAAACAACAGAGACGAAGAAAACAGTTTTAAAAGTTTAGAATAATTATAATCATCAAACTGAATCAGTAGATAAAAAAGGTAAATAAATATAAAAAAAATTTAACAACAATCATAAACCATCAAACAAAATTAGAAGATTTATAACAAAGATGAAAAAAAACGAGATGAAAACACAACTCTAATCATACAAAAAAAAAATAGAATCTAAATCAAAATCCTAATACATAAAACAACATGAAGATAAAATAAAGTCTAGAAAACTCATAAGCAGAAAAAATAGCTAAATCAAAATCCTAATCATGATAAAAAGAAATAAAAAAAACCTAGTACAAAAATAATAACAAGTGCAAGATAGATTAGAACAAGATTTTACAAATTGAAAACAACATAGACGAAAAAAAGCAGTTTTTAAACACGAGATTGAAAAGTTTAGAACAATCATAATCATTAAACTAAATTAGATAATAAAGTAAATAAATAAATAAATAAATATAAATTTTTTAACAATAATCCTAAACCATCAAACGGAATCATAAGATTTATAACAAAAATGAAATAAAAGAGATGAAAACACAATCCTAATCATGTAAAAGAAAAAAATGTTAAATCAAAATCCTAATATGGAAAACATGCAAAAAAAATAAAATAAAAATCAAACTCTAGAAAAATCAGAAGGAGAGTGACTTTCGAGTGTTGAATTCTCTCATCAGTCACCCTCTCGAACCATAATTCTCTCATCACACACATAGAACTCAACACTTAGAAGTCACCACAATGAACCCTAATTATGTCAAGTCTCAACGGCGACTAACGTCCTTTCTTTCTACTACAGGTAGTTATCACTTACTATCCCTTATTTCTCAACTCTCTATTTTTTCGTCTAAACTTTTCAATGTAGTGTTTAAAAACTACGTTTTTTCGTTTGTTGTTTTAAATTTGTAATCTTGTTCTAATCTATCTCACCCTCGTCCTTATTTTTGTATTAGGATTTTTATTTATTTATTTTATCATGATTAAGGTTTTGATTTAACTATTGTTTCCGCTTCTAATTTTTCTATAGTTTTTTATTTTTCATGTTATTTTTTGAATTAGAATTTTGATTTAACTTTTCTTTTTTTGTATAATTAGGGTTGTGTTTTCATCTTTTTTTTTTTATCTTTGTTATAAATCTTTTGATTCAGCTAGATGGTTTATGGTTGTTTTTAAAAAAAATTATATTTATATAATTTTTTTTATCTTCTGATTCAGTTTGATGATTAGGATTGTTAAAAACTTTTCAATCTCGTGTTTAAAAACTGCTTTTTTCTTTCGAACCACATGTATACAACTTGGCAATTTGTCCCAGATACACTGACCCAATCTTTGTCCCAGATGTACTGACCTTGTCTTTCTCTCCTTGACATGTCTCTCTCTCTCCTTGAAGCAAATTCAAGTTTAAATATTTTGAGTCTCTGATATTATTGGTTTGAAGCTTCCAAATGCAGTTTTTTAGAAGGACGGACTTTGCTTTGTTCAATTGCTTGCCATGAATTTTTCTCATGCTGATGATCATTCCGGCTATCTGGCTAGGCTGTATTTATAGCAATTCTCTCCGACTTCACCTGCATCCCTGAGTTGCCTTTCCATCTTTTTATTATTATTTTGTAGAGCAAAACATTGTTTTCTTGTAGCAAGCTAAAGCTTAGTAAGCTTTAGCGTGAGGGGGAGTGTTAGAATATTAAAAAATATCTTATAATATCTTATAGTATCTTTTATATTATATTAGAGTATATTGATTTATTTTCTATGATTAATTTATAATCATAGAGAATCTTAGAATATCTCTCTTTATTATTATGATTTGTTCCTCATTTAGAATTGAGTCTATGTTTCTCTATAAATAGAGATTAGTATTGAATCTTTTGTAATCAAGTCAACATTAAGCTATTACCAATAATATTCAAATCCTTATTATTTTCTCTCCTCCTTTCCTCTAAAATCCCACAACTTCAACACCAACATTTAGCAGACTGCCTAGGACCACTTGCATTAGTTATTTTCTTCTTTTTTGCTTGATTGTTAGCCAATTCAAGTCCAACAACTTCAATTGTTGTTGTTGCACCAACTTCATTAGTCTTGATATTTAGACTTGATAAATTTTTACTAGGTTGGTTCATCACTGGATTCATGAAAAATCCTTAATAAACAAATAACAACCACATTGAATTATTTATTTCAAGTTTATTGACTTTTAAAGGGTTGTAATAAAATTTTAAAGGGATGTATTAAAATTTTAAGTGGATGGACTTTAACATTAAAGAAGTTGTATTACTCTATTATTTAAGTGGTTGTAATTGAACATTTAAGAGGAGTTATAAATATTTAAGGGACTTTAACTTAACCTTTAAAGGAGTTGAATTCTTATGTAAGCGACTATAACTCAACAATCTAGTGTGTTTCACACACACTAGACTTATTTAACCCATTAAGGGTAACTATAATAAAGTGTTTAGTGTGTAACTAGCACACTATACTCATTAAACAATAATAGAATAATATTGAAAAAAAGAACCATTAAGAAAAAGAAAAACCATATAATAAACAAAAGAATATATTGGAGAAACATGTATCAAGAAAAACTTAAGCATATATATAATACATTTAAAAATTTAAAAGAATGTATACGAAAAAAAATTAACATACATTACAAGTTATAAATAAAGAATCCCAATAAATTTAAAAGGATGTATAAGAAAGAAAATTACGTATACATCACAAAAATTGAAGCATTACAAATAAATAGAAACATGCATTTAGAAAAATAAAAGCACTAGTTACATTTAGCAAAACAAAAAAAGATTAGTTACATTTAAAAAAATAAAAATAAAGCATACACTTTTAACATCAAATACAAGTTAAAATGAAAGCATACATTTGAAAAGAAAAAAAACCAAAAAGAAAAATAGAGTTAAAAAGAGAGCATTCATTTATAAGCATAAGAAGATAGCATACATTTGAAAGATATATAAACATGAAGTAGAAACATAAAAATGATATATTATCCAATAATATAATTACAAAAAATAAGCATGCATTAAGAATAATTGAAGCACTAGTTACATTTTAAAAAAAATAAACATACTTTTAAAAATTAAAAAAATAAAGAATACACTTGAAAGACAAGTTAAAAATGAAGTATACATTTGAAACAAAAGCATAAACTGCAACCACAAGTTCAAAATAAAGCATAAACCTGGATTAAAGAAACATACACTTCAAACTCAACTTAAAATAAAAACATACATTTATAAACATAAAAAAGATATATACGAATCAAACTGAGCACAAACTTATTGTGCTTTTGCTCTACAATCACCCCTTGCTTGCTACTGTTATTGGCTCGTTGATCCATCTTTCCTAGCCATAAGCCAAACACATCAAGAACAATGGTTAGATATTATTAATTATCATTATGCAGCGAAAATATTATAACAAAAAGCAAACCAATAAATTTTCTAAAACAAACATAACATAAATAAAATAATATGTATTACCTTGCAGATATGAAAACCAATAAGCAGAGAAAATGAAACAACAAAATTAGTTATATGAAATCATATCAACAAATCTAAAAACTAACAAAAATAAATAAATTTAATAATATAATTTACCTGTCAAAAATGAAAAATGCATAGATAAACTTGTGTAAACCAATAAGTAGAAATAATGAAACAAAAACAAAAACAGTTTTAAGTTAGTTATATAAAAAAAATCAGTAGATAAAAAAGTAAATAAATATAATTTTTTTTTCACAACAATCTGACACCATCAAACTGAATCAAAAGATTTATAACAAAGATGAACAAAAACGAGATAAAAACACATCCCTAATCATGCAAAAAAAAATAAAAATATCAATAAAAATCCTAATACATAAAACAACATCAAAAAAAAAATCAAACTCTATAAAACCCAAAAGCAGAAACAATAGCTAAATAAAAACCCTAATCATTATAAAAAGAAATAAAATCCCTAATACAAAAATAAGAACAAGTGTGAGATAGATAAGAACACGATTAACAGATTTAAAACAACAGAGACGAAGAAAACAGTTTTAAAAGTTTAGAATAATTATAATCATCAAACTGAATCAGTAGATAAAAAAGGTAAATAAATATAAAAAAAATTTAACAACAATCATAAACCATCAAACAAAATTAGAAGATTTATAACAAAGATGAAAAAAAACGAGATGAAAACACAACTCTAATCATACAAAAAAAAAATAGAATCTAAATCAAAATCCTAATACATAAAACAACATGAAGATAAAATAAAGTCTAGAAAACTCATAAGCAGAAAAAATAGCTAAATCAAAATCCTAATCATGATAAAAAGAAATAAAAAAAACCTAGTACAAAAATAATAACAAGTGCAAGATAGATTAGAACAAGATTTTACAAATTGAAAACAACATAGACGAAAAAAAGCAGTTTTTAAACACGAGATTGAAAAGTTTAGAACAATCATAATCATTAAACTAAATTAGATAATAAAGTAAATAAATAAATAAATAAATATAAATTTTTTAACAATAATCCTAAACCATCAAACGGAATCATAAGATTTATAACAAAAATGAAATAAAAGAGATGAAAACACAATCCTAATCATGTAAAAGAAAAAAATGTTAAATCAAAATCCTAATATGGAAAACATGCAAAAAAAATAAAATAAAAATCAAACTCTAGAAAAATCAGAAGGAGAGTGACTTTCGAGTGTTGAATTCTCTCATCAGTCACCCTCTCGAACCATAATTCTCTCATCACACACATAGAACTCAACACTTAGAAGTCACCACAATGAACCCTAATTATGTCAAGTCTCAACGGCGACTAACGTCCTTTCTTTCTACTACAGGTAGTTATCACTTACTATCCCTTATTTCTCAACTCTCTATTTTTTCGTCTAAACTTTTCAATGTAGTGTTTAAAAACTACGTTTTTTCGTTTGTTGTTTTAAATTTGTAATCTTGTTCTAATCTATCTCACCCTCGTCCTTATTTTTGTATTAGGATTTTTATTTATTTATTTTATCATGATTAAGGTTTTGATTTAACTATTGTTTCCGCTTCTAATTTTTCTATAGTTTTTTATTTTTCATGTTATTTTTTGAATTAGAATTTTGATTTAACTTTTCTTTTTTTGTATAATTAGGGTTGTGTTTTCATCTTTTTTTTTTTATCTTTGTTATAAATCTTTTGATTCAGCTAGATGGTTTATGGTTGTTTTTAAAAAAAATTATATTTATATAATTTTTTTTATCTTCTGATTCAGTTTGATGATTAGGATTGTTAAAAACTTTTCAATCTCGTGTTTAAAAACTGCATTTTTTCGTCTATGTTGTTTTAAATATGTTAATCTTGTTCTAATCTAACTTGCACTCGTTCTTAATTTTGTATAAGGATTTTTTTATTTCTTTTTATCACGATTACGGTTTTGATTTAGCTATTGTTTCTGCTTTTGAGTTTTCTAGATTTTATTTTATCTACATGTTGATTTATTTATTAGCATTTTGATTTAGCCTTTTTGTTTTTTGCATGATTAGGTTATGTTTTCATCTCCTTTTTTTGTCATCTTTGTTGTAAATCTTCTAATTCAGTTTGATTGTTTGGAATTGTTGTTAAAAAAAATTATATATATTTTTTTATTTACTGATTCGGTTTGATGATTATGATTGTTCTAAACTTTTCAATCTCGTGTTTAAAAACTGCATTTTGTTGTGTCTGTTTCTTTAAATATGTTAATCGTTTTATAATCTATCACGCTCTTGTTCTTAATCTTGTATTAAAGTTTTTATTTTTATTTTAACAATAATTCAACCCGATTGTGACCACTCGTTTAATCCACGACCCATTGTACTTGCAACCCATTCTCTATATTGCAGAAAGTTAGACCTGTATTTTCCAACCACAGTTTAGACCGATTGATATTTTTGACCTTACCCGACCTGTTATCCGACCCTAACTTCCACCAAACACACCTATTTTTTATAAAGTATAAATACTTGACAAACTAACAACATTGATATTGATACACTAACTGATATCGATATTGATAAAATAATGTTTGTAAACTACAATACACTATTAGAATTCTCAACTATACCAAAAATACAATTTTGTCCTTCATAAATTTAACCTTTGCAAAAAATTTAGGATTACAATTGTAAATTACTCTAGCTTTCTGCACAAAACTCAACTTCTTCAAATTTTTGTCATTTTGAAATATTTCTGCTTTACACACTGCAACACTCCAACATTTCTGCAAATCAAATAGATTCACATAGAAGAAAATCAAACAGATTCACGGAGAAGAAAATCAGAGAGATTCAAGAAGAAGAAAATCGCAAATGGAATAGCATAAAGAAGGGGTTGCCACAATATGTGATACAAGTATGGTCAAGATTTGTCACTTCCTCCTTCAAACCCATTCTAATTTTCAGTTCTTCCTTCTATGGACATTTACATATGTTATCTCTCTTTTCGTTTTTCAAATGGACTACAGGAGGTTCAACCACCACCACTAAAAAGGTAACCCACCTTCTTCATATTCCTTTGCATTTTTTTTTGGTTTTTTTTTTTTGTACTTCTAAATGCTATTTGTTTGGTCTTTAATCTTTTCTTAAAAACACTATTTCTTAGTTCTTTAATTATTCTTGGTAGCCCATCTCATTTCATATTCCTTTGCATTTTTTTAGGTTTTTTATTTGTACTTCTAAATGTTATTACAAACTGAAATTGCATCTTCATCTTTAGATTTTCTTGACTCTTTAAGTTCCAAATCTTTTGCATTTCATCTTCAGAGATATATTACAATCTGAAATAAATGATTAATTTTTAATTTATGTTTATAAAATTTGCATTGGTTATCTCTCTTTCATTTTTCAAATAGACTACAGGAGGTTCAACCACCACCACTAAAAAGGTAACCCACCTTCTTCATATTCCTTTGCATTTTTTTTTGGTTTTTTGTTTGTACTTCTAAGTGTTATTTGTTTGGTCTTTAATTTTTTCTAAACCTCCATGACAAAAAAACGTAACCCAACTTCTTCATCCTCTTTTGCATTTTATTTTTTAGGGTTTTTTGTAGTTCTAAATGTTCTTAAAAAAATTATTTCTTAGTTCTTTAAATTATTTCTTGTTTGGTCTTTAATTTTTTCTAAGCCTCCACCACAAAAAATGTAACCCAACTTCTTCATCTTCTTTTGCATTTTAATTTTTAAGTTTTTTTTTTTTTTGTATCTATTTTAAAAACACTATTTCTTAGTTCATTAAATTATTCTTCATAACTCATCTCATTACATATTCCTTTGCATCTTTTTAGGTTTTTGTTTGTACTTCTAAATATTATTACAAACTGAAATTGCATCTTCAACTTCTTTAGGTTTTCTTGCCTCTTTAAGTTCCAAATCTTTTGCATTTCATCTTTAGAGATATATTACAATATGAAATAAATGATTAATTTTCAATTTATGTTTATAAAATTTGCATTGGTTCACAAAAAATAAATGCAACACCATTGAATGACATTAACACCTCAAAGGAAACTTGGAAAATAGCAGTTAGGGTCACAAATTACTTCACTATTGTTAGTAAAAATGGGAATGTGCACGATGAAGGTATTTTGATGGATCAACAGGTCTACATTTTAACTTTTTCTTTATGTTTGGTTAATAAATATCTTTATTCTATCGGTTAGTATCTCATTTTATATATTATTTTTTATGAAAAGGTTGATTAAATACATGTTGTTATACGACAAGATGATTCTTTTAAATGGAGGGACAAACTCAAAGAGAATCAAACATACATCATCCATAACTTTTCAGTTTTTCCAAGTATTTTCCAGTTCAAAGATTGCCTCCATGAATTCAAAATTGTTTTTAATTCTACTACTTTTGAAGAAGATATTGATCTCCCTAAAATTCCACCAACTCAGTACTGTTTTGTGTCTTTTAGCACCATTTTGAATGGGCAGAACCCTCCTAACAACTTAATTGGTAATACTATCGTTTCTTTTTTTTTTCTTCTTTTTTTTTAATTGAATAATATATGTGTTTTATATTTTTTGTGTTTCAATGGATAACTTATCTTTTTTATTTATAGATATAATTGCGGTAGTGGATGAGGTAATTTCTTCAACTTCAACATCATCAACCAAAAAAACTTGTGTCACCGTCAAAATCAAATATCTCAGATAACAACAATATTTACATTTAATTAATATACTATAAAAAGCATGTTTCAAATGATATTATTCATTTGATCAGCAGAAACATCCTTACTTGCTCCCTATGGGAGGCTTATGGTACACAATTCCTTAATTATGTTAATGTTCACTCCAACTCTGGTCCCATCATTGTAATCTTCCACCATGCATGAGTCAAGCCTCCAGAAGTTATTATTAATTCAACACAAGTACTAATTGTTTAATGAAAGATTTCGTTTGTTACAATTTACTTAAATGTAGTTGTTAATTAACTAGTTCTATATGGCAGGAAACAACAGACACACAATCACAAATGCATGGAGTGAAACTAAACTTCCTATCAATGAAAACACGCACCTAATCAAGGAATTCAGAAATCAATAAGTTGACCAACTCTTTACACGTGTCTTCCCAATGTTGCAGTTATGATTTAGCTTGATTAGAGGTCAAGTGATTTTAATTATGTCGACCACTCATCTTCAGTTAGAAGTTTTGTTTACAAGTAATGAGTCAAGCCTCCAGAAGTTATTATTAATTCAACACAAGTACTAATTGTTTAATGAAAGATTTCGTTTGTTACAATTTACTTAAATGTAGTTGTTAATTAACTAGTTCTATATGGCAGGAAACAACGGGCACACAATCACTAATGCATGGAGTGGAACTAAAATTCCTATCAATGAAAACACGCACCTAATCAAGGAATTCAGAAATCAGTAAATTGACCAACTCTTTACAAGTGTCTTCCCAATGTTGCAGTTATGATTTAGCTTGATTAGAGGTCAAGTGATTTTAATTATGTCGACCACTCATCTTCAGTTAGAAGTTTTGTTTATAAGTAATATTTTTTCTATTAAGTAGTCAATTTTCAATGAATGCAGGTTACCTGCAATAGATGATATAGGTAACTACATTTAGGGCAACCAACTACAAACTCTCACATCTTCATCTCAATATACTTCACAAGAGAAGTTTATGTACAATGCCTAAGCTAAAACTCTTCGAAAAAATCAAGGCTATTGGACATGTAACTATAATTTCATAACACTATTTTTATGTAGATATATACATTATTTAATTATTATAATTTATTTAATTACAACATGGTTTTTAGGAAATGATTTGTGTCACTGTGGCAAATCTGTCAAAGGTTGTTCCAGACAAATTCGGTTGGTTTTATCTTTGTTGCATTAATTGCACAATCAAAGCTAAAGAAGGGATTACAAATTATCAATGTAAATGTGGTGTTCAGGTTGACGAACCAATTCCAAGGTACATTAAACTTTAATAGATGGTGTTTTTTATATTTTAGAAGTATGTAATTTCATTTGTTCTTCATAATTCAAAATATATTGTCCAATCAAAGTTAAACTAAATGGTTAAAATTTTCTAACTTATAGGCATATGAAATAAAGTAGAAACAATTTGTATATTATTAAGGGTTAGTGTTACTATATGAAATGTTTTCTCTTAACTGTCATATAAGGATATGAATTTGTTCCCAAACTAAAAGCAAATAGCTCATAAGAGTAGTTCACAATAATTGCTTTTGTAACCTCCTTATGTGGGACCAGGATTGTACTTCACTACTTGGAATTTCAGCACTTCAAATGAGGAAGAATATGATTGAGGAATGTATGTAGTGCTTAGTCCAAGTAGATTCATAGTTTGGATATTTACTGTTTACCACATAATATGAAATAACTTGTTTACTTGAAACATGTTAAAGGCTGGTGATACTGACATAAGGATATATCCATCAGAACTTCAAGACATAATGGGGACCACTCTAGCTTTTCGTCTACAACCATCTTCAAAATAGTGTTATGTTAATAAGTCATTGCACTTATGGATGCAATTATGTAACAATTTCAAATTGAAGAGGTATTCAAACCACATATTGCCTTATTGTATCTTCTAATTGTAATAAATAATATATATTAAAAACTGCACAACTTAAATTAATAGAAGTCCATTTTCAGAACACATCTAAAGGAGAACCGAGTCGTGAACTTCTTAGTAAAGAAATATTATTTGACACTGTAAGTATATCTACATGACTCTGTATAAGTGCATCATTTTGATAAATACATTCTAATTTCATAAATCTTTATGACAATAATCTAATTAATTCCTACAAACTTTATGAAATATGTAGCAATCATTATCAATGACTGGTGAAAACGATATTGAAAATGTTCAGTCAGCTACACCAGCTAAAACGCCTCCAACTGACGACCAACAAGATAATGAGAGTAACGATGCAATTGCAAGTGTCCAACTACCATCAGCAAAATCACTCAAGAATATCAAATGTGAATAGGAACTACAATGAAATTATATGCTTGACAGTAGATGATGTCATCAATTATGTTAAAAACTATTATTATATGTTGTAATCCTAAGGTCTAATTATATTTTGGTGTGTGAGTCATGTGATATATATTCCCAAATCATGTATTGTTGTAAACACTAAACACAAGTACACTTTTTGGTTCAATGTTATTATTATAGGAGGGATGTTTAATTGATTAATGTCTTTAGGAACAGTAATATGAAAAATGTTGATATGTTGTCTATTGAAAAAATATAAACTCAGTGATTATCCTTATATCTCTATATTTAAAAAATTATATATGACTGAAGAGCAAATTGATTACTCTCTTAAATAATAGTATTTTTTTTTTTTTTTTGCATAATACAACATAAGTTACAAAATTAGGCTATAAAATAACTCAAATTTTCATACTTTATAAATAATATATTACATTTTATTTTATGAACCAATCTGGTTCGTTTATCTTATAGAAAATCAAGTCATATTTTATTTTTTTCAATAATTAATATCAATCAATAATGGCAATTTAGTACAGTACAGTCCTCAAAATCAATATGGTTTGAAAATATACAGTTTAATGGCAATTATGACTTTTGTGAAATATTGATAAAGTTTTTGGTTAAGCAATATCAAATATTTATTGTTCCTAAATTAGTTTAGCAATTTCATGTAGTTTTTGGTAAGATTAAAACATATAATATTGCTTATCAATATGATATAAATAAAACTTTATATTTAACATGAAAAAAAATTAACCTCCATCATGAAACAATAACTACCTACATCATGAAACAAAAATTAACCTCCATCATGAAAAATAAAATTTAACATGCAACAATAATTTTTTTACCCAATCGAATGAAATGTAGATTAAAGGGATAAATTTATTTATTCTTTTTTTAAATTATTACTACTACAATGTTTATAATCATGTTGTGTAATAGTCTAACCTTTTTTTAATTTTATATCTACATCATGCAGGAAATCATAAAAGATAATATGGATGATTACACTATTGTTAGAAAAATGAGAGCTACAAAATCAAGACATAAAAGGAAAACTATATTGGACAAAAGAAGAGGATGAAATTTGATTGTCTCTTTACTATGTCAAATCCCAATTCTGAATTAAATGTTATACATCATCATCAAATAACTCATTTTTCTGATATTACATTATGTATTAACAACAAAAGTTCAATATCTTATTTTAATTAGAGTTGCACCTCAAACATAAATACAAAGGGGGAGTGTTATACAAAGTCAACCACATTCAAATTTCTGCCATCGGACAAAGGGAAAGCAATTGTCTGGGCTACATGCTTTGGGGGCTAATCTTTTCAAAAAATTTCAAAATGATGATTCATGTTCATGTTCAACATCAAAAGCATACCCAAAAGTGCTCCCAATAAACACACAAACGTATGAAAATGACAATAGCGATGATGACTTACATGTCTCGGATCCTGAATTCGATGATAATGAAGGTACAGACCATATTAGCCAAATATGTGATTTATCTTTTGAAAATCATGTACAAACTAAATGCAAATGAACAAACTAAAATGATTCCCTTAATAGATGCAGTTGATGAACATGAATACATGTCTGAGCATGAATGCAATGATGTCGCAAATAGTAATACTGATGAAGATGAAGTTTTCCTCAAAAATAACACATTTGAAGAATCTGCCAATAGACAAGGTCTATTTATGCACTTTAAGGTTATAATTTAATATGTTAGGAAGTTGTTAATATTAAATTACTTGATGTTGATTTATTTTAGTATATTCTGATCTTGGCAATGCCATGATTAAATGCAATTATTGTGGAGCAAACATGTGGTACCAAGAACGAATGAACAAAAGTTCTCATTATGCAAATCCAAAATTTTGCCATGTGTTGTGGCAATGGAAAAGTGCAACTTCCCCTACTAAAGACACCACTACTTCTTCAAAAACTTCCAACAACATATTAGGATGTATAATATGATGTTTGCATTCACCTCTCTAGCAGCAAAGTTGCACAATAGGTTTAACATTAGACGAGGACCACCAAATATGAGAATACAAGGTCAAACATGTCACAGGATAGGCACTTTATTACCACTATCTGGTCAAACACCCAAGTTTGCACAACTATATATTTATGATACTGAAAATGAGATCCAAAACAGAATCCAAGGATTCAGGTAAACTTATTATCTGTAAGTATTATGTTAGCATTTTTAATATACATTTTATCAATTGTATTATGTTCAGTAAGCTTCTATAACAATAAATAAACACAAAATTGAGTATACAATTTCATATAGCTATCAGACATTCATTAATATATATATATATATATATATATATAGATAGAGAGAGAGAGAGAGACAGAAATGTCATGCTAATTTATAATTTTTTTTAATCTAAAATATCAATATATTAGGGATTTCTAAATCATATGTCTTAAAAATAATTACGTGTGTCCTATCACATTTTTCAATACTATCTTAGTAAGCACTAACAATTTCATATTATAAATTATGAATATATAGGAACAACAATATTGATCAACAGACAGTTCAAGAGCTTAGTAACATGCTTTACCAATACAACATACATGCTCAATCATTTAAAATGGCAAGAGTACGGTTGCAAGATAATCAAGTGCATGATTTGAAACTACACTTGATTTCTGAAAGATCATCTGATGGAAGATTTTATAACCAACCAAATGTGTCTGAAGTGGTTGCACTAATAGTTGGTGATGTGGATACAGGTTCAAAAAGAGATATTATAATGGAGACACAAAGTGGTAAACTAAAAAAGATTGACGAGTTCAATAGTTATTTAGCATATCAATATCCTTTGTTATTCCCTTATGGTGAAGATGGTTATAGACCAAAAAATTGCTCATAGAGAGACAGTGGGAACCAAGAGTGCTAAGTGGAATCGACTTACAATACGAGAATGGCTTGCATATAGAATTATGTCAAGAGATCATGAAACACAAACAATAATGAGATCAAGAAGATTACTCCAACAGTTCTTGGTTGATGGATTCACAATGATGGAGGGACAAAACCCCAAGTGGTTGAGAAACAACCAATCAAAATTGCGAGTTGAAAAATATCACAATTTGAATGATAAACAGGGAAACAGCCAAGTTCAAGGTTCAAATAGGGGTAAGAGAGTTGTGTTACCAGCAACATATGTCGGTAGTCGTCGTTACATGGAGAACTTATACTTTGACGATATGGCTATTTGTAGCTATGTTGGATTTCCTGACCTTTTTATTTCATTTACATGTAATCCTAATTGACCAGAAGTCCAACGATTGTTGGCATCAAATCATTTAAAAGTTACTGGTCGTTCAGACATAATTGCAAGGATATTTAAAATGAAGTTTGATGAGCTACTAGCAGATTTGACAAAGAAACAAGTTCTTGGCAAAATACTTGCATGTAAGTATTCTTCTTAATATTTATAAATAGTTTATATGTTGTAAACTTATATGCTCATCATGTGATAAATGGAAAATTTACCTTTGTAGATATGTACACTATTGAATTTCAAAAGCGAGGTTTGCCACATGCCCATATCTTGATATTCCTTCATCCATCAACAAAATACCCAACACCAGATGATATTGACAAAATAATTTCAGCTGAAATTCCGGACCATATTGGTGATCCAGAATTGTACAATTTGGTCAAATCACACATGATACATGGGCCATGTGATTTATCAAACCAAAAAGCATCGTGCACAAAAGATAGAAAATGTACAAAGTTTTTTTTCCCAAAAAGTACCAAGATAGAACAATTTGTTGATCAAGATAGATTTCCAGTGTATAGAAGAAGTCATAATACATGAACAGTTGAGAAGAATGGCATCCATCTAGATAATCGGTTTGTTGTCCCATACAACCAAGGTTTGTTTCGTAAGTATCAAGCTCACATCAACATGGAATGGTGTAATCAAAGTACATCAATCAAGTACTTATTTAAGTACATCAACAAAGGTTGTGATAGAATAATTGCAACGATAGTGCCAAATGAATCATCGTCCGGAGAACCAGAAGTGATGAGATTAAACAATATCTTGATTGTAGATATGTCTCACCCCAGTGAAGCGTGTTGGAGAATCTTAGTTCACCTTATGGATGGAAGCAAATAAGGTATATCCTCAAGCTAGAGAATTAACATATAGCAAATTTGTGTCCAAGTTTGTATATGTTAAAAGAAAAAGATTTTGGAAACCACAGACTAAAGGGTATACGATTGGAAGACTTATATGGGTTCCACCATATACATGAGAGTTATATTATTTGAAAATGATGCTCACTCATGTCAAAGGCCCACAAAGTTATGAAGAAATAAAGACATTTTCTAATTTTATTTATGATAGCTTTCAAGATGTACGTTTTGCAATGGGGTTGCTTGGAGATGATAAAGAATACATTGAAGCTATCAAAGAGGCACATAATGGGGATCTGGATATTTCTTGCGGAAATTTTTTGTCACCATGCTCTTGGCAAGTACTACGAATCGACCAACTCATGTGTGGAATAAATGTTGGCATTGGTTAGCAGATGGAATTTTATATGAGCAAAGAAGGATCTCAAACAACAAAAGTATATAATTAATTATCCAATTACTATATTTTATTATGATAATATTACTCCAACTACAATAGTGGTCAATTGTTGTTTGTTGATACTAAACTATATTAGGAATAATATCTTTAAGTTATCATACTAGAAACATATTTGATTTGCTGCACAAACTAAATGGTTTTTTTTTTATTGAATTCATTCATTTGTTTTTATATGTTACCTTACAAAATAATTTGATTTGCTGCACAAACTAAATGGTTTTTTTTATTGAATTCATTCATTTGTTTTTATATGTTACCTTACCAAATAATTTACTATTCCCAATTCTTTCCAAACAAAAAATATATACACATCGTCATACCAAATTTAATTAGTTTTATCGATATCAAGATATAATAGATCTCATGCTATTACTCCATCTACAATAGAATTAAAAATTTCTATATCATTAGATTTGATGCTAAATGATGAGGAGATTCAAAATTTAACCCTCGTGCAAATTGAGAAACATTTGCAAGATAACAGAAAAAGCTTAAAGGAATACAAGTCAATGCCATATCCAAAAGGATATGTGATGACACAATTGGGGAATAGACTCATTTATGAAGAACGTAACTACAATGTAGCAGAACAATTTCAAGAGTTTCAAACTTTGTACGCAACACTTACAGGTTAGTTGACAATTGTTTTCAAATAAATTTGAATATGATTTTTATTCAATAGTTTTAATTTTCATTATATTGGTTAAAAATAGATGAACAAATTGTCATCTTCCTTAAAACCATGAAAGTTGTGGAGGAGCAAAAGGGGGGAGTATTTTTTCTTTACGGATACGGTGGCACAAGAAAAATATTTATGTGGCGAACGTTGACTTCAAAAACACCTTCACGAAAGCAAATTGTGTTGACAGTGGCCTCAAGTGGAATAACATTACTATTGCTACCAGGTGGGAGAACAACACATTCAAAGTTTAAAATTCTTGTTCCTACACTAGAGTCGTCTCCATGTAATATAAATAAATGTAGTGATCATGCAGAATTACTGAAGGCAACCCAATTAATCATATGAGATGAAGCGCCTATGGCTCATAAGTTTTGTTTTGAGGCACTTGATAAAACATTGAAAGATATCATGAGTGAAACTAAGTTCAAAAATACTATCTTTGGAGGCAAGGTTGTAGTATTTGGTGGAGATTTTAGGCAAATTTTATCGATTATCCTAAGAGGAAGCCGATCAAATATTGTTAACGCAACAATTAACTCTTCATATATTTGGGATCATTGTCAAGTGTTAAGACTCACAAAAAACATGTGTTTATTGCCAGCAATGCAAAGAGAAAATATGGATGAACTTAAACAATTTTAAGAATGGATCTTAAAATTAGGAGATGAGAAGCTTTCATAGCCTAATGACGGTCATGTAGAGATCCAAATACCACCAGAGTTGACAATCACTAACTTCAATGATCCACTTCAAGCAATTGTTCAGAGCACATATCCAAATTTAATCCAAAATTACAAGAATGAAGATTTTTTGCAATGTAGAGCAATTTTGGCATCAACAATATAGATTGTTGATTTGATAAATGAATATGCGATGAGTTTAATACCAGGTATTATTATTATTATTATTATTATTATTATTATTATTATTATTATTATTATTATTATTATTATTGTTATTGTTATTATTATTGTTATTAAACCTTTATTTATATAATTATAGTTATTGAATTATGTGTATATCCAATTAATATCATTGCTTGATTGCACTAATTATAGGAGAAGAAAATGAGTATTTAAGTTCAGATTATGTTGATTGTTCAGAAGTCATGGAAACGAATCTTTTGATATCCTTACACCTGAATTTTTTAGCACATTAACTACCTCAGGCCTTCCAAACCACAAAATAAAACTAAAAGTTGGAACTCCAATCATGCTTTTGCGAAATCTTGATCAATCTGAAGGTTTGTATAATGGAACAAGACTTATTGTTACAAGGCTTGCAAATCATGTGCTTGAAGCAAAGATAATTTCAGGAAAAAATATTGGGAATTTAATATATATCCCACGAATGTCTATGTCACCTTCTCAATCACCTTGACCTTTCAAGCTAATTAGGAGACAATTTCCCATAGTTGTTTCCTATGGTATGACAATCAACAAATCACAAGGACAATCATTGGACTACGTTGGGATATACATGCCAAAGCCAGTCTTTAGTCATGGTCAGTTATATGTAGTTATTTCAAGAGTTAAAAGCAATAATTGGTTGAAGATCTTAATACATGACAAATATAAGCAAGCATCATATACAACAAACAATGATGTATACAAAGAGGTTTTTCAATCTCTTTGATTTGTAAGTATATTATTTTCTTTAATTATTCCATATGCAGACTTAAAAAAAATATACAACTATAGATATTGAAAGCATCTAAATGATCAACATAACATATAAATTTAGATAATCACTCACTTAATCAACTTTTCAATTAATTAAAAGGTGTTGCTCAATTATTTTGTAATTCAATATTGTACTTTAGACTAATCTATTGAGTATTCCATCATGAATATGCCACATTAATGCTTTACCATAATATACATAAATCTAATTTAACAATTGTGCTTAGTTTTATAGTAAAGAATACAATTAGCAATTTGGATTCTTTTTTTTTTTTTTTTTGTCGATTTTTGCAATAGAAAGACAATTTTTAATTATTATTATTTTGCTGAGATGGATCGTCAACTAACATTGAACATGTTATAGAAAAATTATACTATAGAGAATTTAGTCCAACCATTAAAAGTTAAACTATGTTGTTAACTCTATTTCTCACATTCTATTATCTTATCAAACAATTAAAATACAATTGAAATTACATCATAAGATCATATTAATTAACATGCATATTATGTTACCCTTGATGCAGATTATGTTACAGGGCTTTGGTGTAGATTATGACATTTGATGCGAAAAAATACCAGAAATGAAGTTGTCTTTCGACATTACAAAAGTTATTGATGATACATTACTAATTTAGCATCAATATCCAACCTACAACGATTGATAATGTATGGATGACATTTCTACTATAGACTTCTCTACATGTACAACATATTTTAGTAAACTATGATTTATTATTATATGTCTTTAATCAATAGCATTCAAATTCTATTATTACAATGGTTTCATTGTAACTTGCATGTCCATTTTCTTAAAAAATTATTTTCTACGAATCAATATTATTTGGGATACTCCATAGCAACTATAATACTATCGCTAATAAATCTTTATAAAATTTTAACTTTCACAACCACAACCACATCATAATTAATTTATTGTCATATTAATAATTTTAAATACAACTAATATATTCATTTGATAATTGTCGACTTCAGATAATTAACTTTATTTATTTTATTTTATTTATTATAAAAAATACTTAATTAAATAAAAATATATAAACGATGCACATATCACGGTAATATACTAGTAATTTACAAAATTAATTGATTTAATATAATAATGAAAGTTTAAAGTGTCGGACATGTCATCGAGGCATGTCGAACAACGACACATGTCATGGAAGGATTGGTGCTATATATTCAATCCAATGTTCCCAAACTACCAACAACAACAATACTCTCTTCTTCACGACATCATCTAGAAGCTTCTTTCATTTGTCATCTATCACTGTAACAGTTGCTTGTTTTCTCTCTATTCATAATCCATGGCGGGTTCTTCATCCCAAATTACTGTCCTCGTTACCGGAGCTGGTGGTCGCACAGGTACTCTCTTTTTACTCTATTCTTTCATGGGTTTCTCTTCAATTCTCGTTTTCTCACACCCAAAAAAAAATCAATTTTGGAATTTGAAATGCTGCTTTAGGGTTCTGCTATTGATTGTAAGAATTTCATGTTAGTTGACGAGTTTATTTAAATTGGGGTTCGGTGATTTATCTGTGTTATAAGAATTTGTAAACCTGATTATTATTTTTGTTAAATTGGGCTTTATTGTCAATTTAGGGTTTTTTCAGTACCCTAAAAATAATGAGAATTTGCTCAAATAAAGCTGGCTGTTCAACCAGAACACAATCTATGTTCATAGTTTAAGAAGTTAGTATCTATGAATAATAGATACCAACATGACACTGACAGTCGACACCGGTAATAGTATGAGAAAATAAATTAATTGAAAATAATAAAATGAAGGCGTCGTGTCGTGTTGTATCGGTATCGGTTACTGGGACATGTCATCAATCAAAGGTGTTGGTGCTACCGAGGTTAGTATTAATAATTACACTACCAACTGGCTATGGGTATAGACAAAGCTAATCAGTAAATTAAAAAATGTCATGGCAGGTTGTAGAAATGGTCTAATCCAAGGTTTTAAGTTGCAATCGCGTTAGTGTCATAGTCATGGTGACACTAATTTAGTTGATGCTGCTGCAATTGGGTTGTGATGATAGAGTCACGGTGACATAAAAAACCATGGAACAATCATGTTTGTGGACCCTTTTTTTCAAACCTTTCTCAAACCGATTGGAAATCCATTGAAGTCTTAGGTGACCTTTTCTTACATTTAGCAAGAAGTTGATTTCACGACTAAATCTGTGATCACCTAGTCACACGGAATTTACACTAATCAATGCATCAACTTCCTTGTAGTAAAAATTGAAAATTTTGTTAGTTGTGTGAAATTCAGCCTTGACCTTTCAAATGTTGATACAAATGTATGTGAAAGGTTTTGTTTTATACTGATTTTATTTTCAACATGGAAAAAGGTTGCAAATATTTAGATTTGATATTGATGTAGGGTACCATTTCGATATATTTAAGGTTTACTAACAAATGTGTAAGTAAATTCACCATTCTACGAATTTTATCTTCTAAACCCTATATTGTTTTCTTAGTTTTGACTAGTAAAGGTTGTTGGTTTTATTGACATATTAATAGTGATAATATGAAAATAATAGAATCCGAATATTATTGTATTAGTAGAAAGTATAAGCTCTAATATGAATGTATAGGCTAGTCCTAAATAAATGCAAATCAATAAATAAGAAAATATATGCTCATAATTACAGATTTTGTTCTCCTAATAATTATTACAGATCCAATATTATTTACAATACTCCTTCTCAAGCCTGCAAATGAATATTGATCATTGACAACTTGAAAGTTTGTTGGCCGAATCGTTCTGTTGACAAGCCTAAGTGTAGTCGATATGAGGTTTCTTAGGCGGATGATTTGACACATAATATAATATATGATTAGGAACAAATGGATCTGAGAGATAGTTAAAAATAGATTGAGGGGGAAAATGAAGTATTAATGCTTCACGTGAAATTTGAAACTTTGCTTTTTATTAGAGCTCAATTATGTTGTTTGATTCTGTATTCTTGTACATCTACTAGTAGAATAAAACTTGGTTGTATTTTGTAATGATTGAATGAGACAATGAGTCATATATATGTGCCAGTCATGTCATCAGACCGAAAGTAAATAAAGTATAAATCAAATTTTCATATGCACTACCTAATCCCAATGTTAAATTTTATTATATTCTGAACAGTCTTTGCTCTTTTTTTGCACTATGCATTTGAAGAGAAGTTCTCCATATGAGATTTGTATGTCAGGACTTCAGATTACTATATTTTAGCAGATTGTTTGCATATTTCATGCATTTTTTCTTGTTATTGTATGATATACAAGTTACTTGTACAATACTATAGTTTGTTACCTCTGTTTCATGCAAAATACGGAACGAGAGTTGTATTTTCCTTTTTATTGAAAATTGAGAACTCTCAATTTGATTTGTTGGTTAACTTTTCAGGACAAATTGTGTACAAAAAATTAAAAGAGAAGCGAGACCAATATATCGCCAGAGGTCTAGTTAGAACAGAAGAAAGCAAACAGAAAATTGGCGGTGCAGATGATATTTTCATTGGGGATATCAAAGATGCCGAAAGTATCGTTCCTGCAATACAAGGTATAGATGCTCTCATAATTCTCAGCAGTGCAGTCCCACAAATGAAACCTGGGTTTGATCCAACCAAAGGTGGAAGGCCTGAGTTTTATTTTGATGATGGTGCATATCCTGAACAGGTGCTAATATGCTATTACATTTTTCCAATGCATGCTAAGGACATTTTTAAATATATTGTTCTCTTTTAGCTTAAAATTTGACCTACTTTTTCATATGATAGGTTGATTGGATTGGACAGAAAAATCAAATTGATGCTGGTAAGATTAAGAAACCATGCTTTTTATCCATTAATCATAGGCAGCATTTGTTATGCAGAGTATTGCTTTTCATATTTGGGAGTCATGATTCCTAGAAATGCGTAAAATGTTTATGGAATGTGTAGAATACTCTTGGGAATGTTAGACAATGTTTACTACTTTACTTAAAGTTTCCCATCTTCTTAGGAATCTTGGGTTCCCACCCCTTTTGAAATGTTTTGCCAGGAAACATAATCGAAAAAAATCATACCAAATATAACAATATTCGACCTGAACTTAAGATTTCTGGTAAACTTTAAAGAGTCTTGCTACCGAAGTCATAATTTCACTCATACTTATGATATTAAAATTGTTTTATGTCTATGAACAGCTAAGGCTGCAGGAGTGAAGCATATTGTGTTGGTTGGGTCTATGGGTGGAACAAACCCTAACCATCCTTTGAACAGTTTGGGAAATGGAAATATATTGGTGAGTTATATTTTCTCCAATACTTCTAAATCACTTCATTTCATAGCATTTTCATCTTCCTTTTCTGTTTGAACAGATCTTACATTTTTTTTCAAAGCAGAATAGATAGCATCTTTTTTCATCACCTTTATCCTTTCATTTATATCTTTTGATAGAAAGAATGTAGTTTCATATTATTGCAGGTTTGGAAAAGAAAAGCTGAAGAATATCTCGCCAATTCGGGTGTTCCATACACGATCATAAGGTGCACTAGTTACTGTCCATGTTAAAATAGTATATAACTACTATCTTTTCAGTTTTGTTTTCACAGTTCCAAGTCCGGATGGATCACCTGTGCATTGCACGGGTCAAAAACACTAGAATTTTTTTTGTGATTAATGCTTTTAGTACCCTCAGCTGAACCAAGAAACTGGTTTGAATATACTCCATGATATTAACTCGATATCTGATTGTTTGAATTATCAAACTTTCAGAATATTTGGTGTCATTCCCTGGGGAAAGAAGAAAATATCTGCTGATATTTATAATTGTATAACGAAACATTTTTATCTTTTATGTAGATACTTGGTGAATATAGATATTTTATTGTGTGCTTTGTATATATCAGAAATTTAAGCATCTGTAGGAACCAGGATTGGGTATTTGGTAGAACTTGTTTCAATTGATAAACTTACTACCTCTGTTTCATTAGCAAAAGAAGTTATTTCCAAAATAAATTACTTTATATTTTCAACTTAACATTAATTATTTTATTCCAATTCTACTGCAAAATTAATACTATAGGCATCACTTCCAAGTCAATTATACTTCACTAAGCATTTATGGCAATGGTTAACACTCAATGGCTAACAAGGATAATTTTGTGAACTTATTACACTTTAATTTAGTTACAACTTTTCTTAATCAGTGTGTAAAAACCCCAAGTAACAATCAAAATAGGACGGATGGAGTAACATAATTGCCTGCGGTTTCTTCAATGTACTTCATTATATTTATGTATATATATTTAAAGCACTCTTGTTATCAAATGTTAATGTACTTTGTTGCTTATATGACGTTCTTATAAATGTGTTGTGATCATACGTCTGTAATGCATTGTATGTCCCAGTCAAACTTTTCTACTCTTTATTGGGAGTCGATGTCTATTCGTTGCTATTAACATGACACCAAAGAAGAATTCGACCCAATTATGTCTTATATGTTCTCACCTTCATTGTTATTCAGACCTGGTGGCTTGCTTGATAAAGATGGAGGTCTTCGGGAATTCATTGTAGGGAAGGACGATGAACTTCTCAAGACTGAAACCAAAACTATACCTAGAGCTGATGTTGCAGAGGTCTGCGTTCAGGTATATCTTTTATAGAACTTGGGTAGCTAACAAATAAAACCAGCTTCCAGACATACCAAAGCGCATGAGCGAATCACAAATTTAATCATCGAATTGTAGTGGTTAGGCAATTTGATTATTGAAATTAACACAATTTCAAAATAATTTCTGAAATCGAAAACCTTCGATCACATTGGTCTCTTGGACCAATATCAGGAACTATATTGAGCAATCCAATAGGACTAGTATAATTAAGGAATTTAATTTTAGAGATCATTTTAGAATTTCATTAATTTTAAAATATAATTAGCCAACGCTTACAATTTTATAAACCAAAACGGCGATTCAATCTTAAATACTACTACCCTGAAATGAAATATAAGTAAAAAGAATATCAAATATGTACTTGGTCTTAATTTTTAACTACAGATCAACTTTTTTTATATTATCTTTACTTATATTTCATTCTAGAGGGAGAATTGTTTTAGTGAGACTTGTTAACAATTCTTCATTATGTGTCTAACAGGTACTTAATTATGAGGAGACTAAATTCAAGGCATTTGACTTGGCATCAAAACCTGAGGATGCAGGTGCACCAACAAAGGACTTCAAGGCTTTGTTTTCCCAAATCACTTCTCGTTTTTGATTTTGAATGTGGTTGTCATGGTTTAAGTGATTATTGTATTTTCTTAATAAATAATAAATAAATGAAATAAATAAATAAATAAATATGATTTTTGTATAAGAATTGGTTTGAAACCCAAAGTCATTAGTGCTGAAGCAAATTACTTTGCCTCAAGAAATAAGTAAGATAGATATATTGCAAATCATATACGTCAATGTTGCCATTGAGAAAATTTCGTGTTTGGTGCTTTTCATATAAATAAAGTTTCATTTTGTTTTGTAGAATTAAATTTGTTTTTAGTCCCTCAAAATATGGTAATTTTATTTTTGTTCTCCAAAACTTTTGTTTCATTCTGGTGCTTCATTTCTGAAATATGTCACTTGCTTTTTATGTTTCTTAATTAATAATTAAAAATACACGGTTGTATAAACAAATTATAATTAAGTGTTATATTATTAATTATTTCTTAAAAAATTGTATTATATGAAAATTACACGGAGATAATTTATATTAAATTTATATTATTATATTTTATATAAATAATCTCTAGGTTGGTAGCAAGACATTTTTTGAAAACTTATACACAGGGTTGGGCTGATTTTCAAATAGGCAACTGTAGGAATCGAATGTGGAAATGCTATGAACTTTTCGAACACCAGCTTGGTTGGTATATCGTTTATATAATTGTATAAATTGTTTTTTTATTTATTTATAAATTTGTCATCTAAAACACAATGCATATAATGTTAGGGAGTCTACGAAGTAGTAGACTAGTGGTTTGTGTTGGAACACATTCAACAAGTTTATGGGTGTAAAAATAATCAAAAAGTTAAAACAATGACTGAGTTTATTGGTTTTAATGTTTTTGAAAATTTAAGTCCACCCCCACAGATACTCATATTTAACGTTTAAGTGAAAATCCTATTATACTCTTATTTATTTATAAAAAAAATGTTAAAAATCACCGTTCTTTACAAAAGTAAAACTAAAGTCCGAAAATGTTTTAAAAAAATTTCGGTATATTAAATTTAAAAAAAAAAATCGTTAAAAATGGATAAAATATTTGAGTTTATCAGAATAAAAAAAATTTAAGAAATTTAAAATTTAGAATACATTTATACTCTAAAAAATTTAATTTTAAGTTTTTCAGAAAACATAATTTTTCAAAGAAAAAAAACTAAATAAAATTACGAACCAGAATTTTTTTTTTATTTTTTACCGAAAAACTTAATTTAAATTTTCAGTATATATTTGTATATCTGAAAATTCAGTTTAAGTTTTTAGAACACTATTGAAAATGGTGGAGGTGAAATAATCTTTTTAGTAAAAAAATATGATAAAATAAATAATTTGTATAAATTGTAGGAGTGTCAGTATAATTGTGGAGTATAAAGTAAAATTTTCAACGTTCTTTATTATTTTCTCTTATAAATGGGATTAGAGGTAGTAATACCTAACCTTTAAACTATTATTAAGACATCAATTTAATTTCTAAACTATTATTAATTCATTAATTTAGTTTTTGAACTATCATTATCTCACATACTTTAAAACAATTGTGAGATTATTAATAGATTAATAATAATTTAGAAACTATTTATTATTATTTTTCAATAGATGAAAGGTCTAATTGAAAACAATGCTAATTTAAGGATCAAAATGATACTTTATTCAATAGGATCGATTGTTTAGGTTGTATTTCATTTTACTTACTTTTTAGCACCTTTTGAAATATTGTGTTTTGTGGAGATCAATACAAATTCTTATATGCAAGTTCAACTTAACCAAATGAGTTTGACAAATTAATAAACCTTAACTTTTTTATATAGCTAATGTTAATGTTAATTGTTAATAAATGTTTGAGTCAGAAATTACTTTATTACCCACCCGACTAAGACATATCCATATTGTGACTAGTCTGGACAATGGCTTATACTTATAAGTATTTAGTACACAGAAATGTAAATTATATAATGAAAAATAAGACATATGTTATAATAATTATATATATTTTTTAATGTATGAGTGTTGTTATAATAGTTTAATTATATAAAAATTACAAAAATAGACTTAACTGTGTTTTATTAGTCATTCTAATCTCTAAATACATTTTTAGTTAATTAATTTAGTTATTATTTTTTTGCTAGTTATTTTGGCATATAAACTACTAAAAAAATATTATTTAAAAATGTGTTTATAAATTAAGAGATTATAATATTACATACAACAACAATAAAAAATGATATATAATATCTCAATTATTTAAATTTTCTAAGTCTATCCCTTAACCTTGTATCCCGTAAACCTTAACTAAGTTAGACGAGTTATTTTATAGACAAATAAAGCTTAATTTGAGCTTTTTCATTAATTAAGATAAACTCAAATAAAAGCTTGGCCAAACAAAATTTACAGTTAACTAATTATAAATTAATATTTGAAAACTTTTTAAAATATAAAAATGATAGACGTTTATTTTATTAAATTAAAAGTTTATAGTTCTTTTCGTTTTGTCTGTTCAATAAAATCAAGAAAAAATAAAATATATTTTTTCAAAATTCAACTCGTTGAATATATTGTTGGTATCTTGACCTCGAAATAACAGAAAATATATCAGTTTTCTTTACCAAATTAATCAGTATCAAGTGCACAGCGGAATTTAAATTTTGAGGCATGCAAAGTTAGCAATATAGAAAATTAAAGAGAGAGAGAGTTAGAGAAGAAAACACAGAGATTTATCCTGGTTCGGTTGTCAACAACAACCTACGTCCAGTCCTGAAAATCCAATCGGATTTCAGATTTTCTTCTCCTTCAATAGAAAGAATCAATTACAGATTGTCCAGTTTCCTCCCTGAAACCTATCTATCTTAATGATCTCTTTCCTATTGAATACCCTCTGATCCTTGTAGATACTCGTCAACCTATCACAGAATCACAGTGCGACTCTTTCTTGTTGAACACTCTTCACCCAAGAAAGTAGCCACCAGTTTCTAGCTGGCTTTCTATCAACCCTTTGATCCTTGTAGACAATCGGCAGCCTAACACAAAATCAAAGTACGACTCTTTCTTGTTGAGACCTCTCACCCAAGAAAGTAGCCACCAGTTTCTAGCTGGATTTTCAACGTTCGTTTTGGTTCAAAGATTTATTACAGAAAGAATAAAAGACGTAAAACAAAAGGGTCTTCAATCTTTATGAATGTTGCTCCTCACAAATCTGGATATTCATGGATTGTTCTTGAGCACATTATCATTTCTCTTAGATTGTCAACAAACTGTATTGAGATCTGTAATCACAATTATGAAGTTGTTAGTTTGTTGCCATGAACCGTTTTTGAGAGCATAAGAGAAATTATGAAAGTTATGAAAAAGTTATGTAAAAGTTCTTAGAAGTTATGAGAATAAAGATTGAAAGACATCTTATATAGTTTCTGAAAAACCAACTACGAAATCGATTTCCCAATCGATTTTGTAAAGTTATAAAATGAGCTAAATCGATTTGCCAATCGATTATCGCGATCTTGGTTTTCTTTAATCTTGAAACTATACAAGCTAATCGATTTACCAATCGATTCTTTAAAACAACACTTTTCAGCAGAACATGTCCAGACCTGTATAAATCGATTGCCTAAGCGATTTCTGGGAAACTGTTTTAATAAAACTATTTTCAATCGATTACTCAATCGATTTGCCAAACTTCAGAGTTCACTGTGTTTTCAACAAGTTTATTTCAATCGATTTGCCAATCGATTGTTTTCAAAACAGTGGCTCAGGTTTTTGATGTCAATCGATTTGTCAATCGATGTGATTCAAAATAGTGATTCAGTTTTAATATCAATCGATTTGCCAATCGATTGTTTTCAAAACAGTGGCTCAGCTATTTGATATCAATCGACTTGTCAATCGCTTTGGTGTCATGTTCCTGAAAAGTTTTTACCTGGTGTTTAGTTCAATCGATTTGCCAATCGATTGCAACCAAACTTTATCAAAATTAAAGTGTTAACAATAGATTGTCCAATCGATTGTATTTGTCACAGGTGAGGTTATTTTTCAAATGATACTTTGTCAATCGATTTGCCAATCGATTTCCTCAGCACTGGAGTGCCACTGTGACTCATCCAATCGATTTACCAATCGATGTGTTACCATCAGGTTTGATTTGTGAAATGTTCAATCGATTTACCAATCGATTACTCTCCAAATCAGAGGCTACTGACTTGTGCAGTTTTCATTTTTAATTAAGCTAATCGATTGCCTAATCGATTGCACATTCACAAACACTTAAGATTTCCTTACACCCTTGTTATGAAATCGATTTCCCAATCGATTTACATATTCAGAATTCAACTTTTGTTGATTTCTTGTGTTCCAAGCAATTTGATCCAAGTGTGTAGGGTTTGATTATGGTTCCTGAAATCTTGCTCAATTCAAATATTAGATTTATCATGCATTGTATGAACATTGTTGAATTATTAATTATGTCAAAATTAGGAATCAAAGGATCAAAATCCAACAATCTCCCCCTTTTTGGCATAATTGACAATTCATACAATTGTAACTTGAGCATATCAAACCATTTCAAAATCATACCAAAGAAACCAATTCATAGCATTAAATATGTACCAATACAGATCATCAGAGCATGTGTCAAAATGTATCAAATCAGCATTACATTATTAAGTATCAGAGCAAAAACAAACAACATCAGATGCTCCCCCTTAATAATGCAACAACAAGCATATTATCAAGTTATCAAGTTATAATTTTTCTCCCCCTTTGTCAATTAAGGCAAAAAGGCAGAAAACAATTCCTCCCCCTATGTTAAAGAACATAAGCATAGGAAATGAAATCATATAACTTGTATATCAGATCAGAACAAAACAAATATGCAACAGATGTAGTATGGCAGTATTTATATGATAACAATTAATACATTTGCTCATACATATATATTAATAAAACATAAAACAGCAAAAACAGCAAGACAACCAAAAATAAGACAACACAAATAAGAAACTTGACCATCTAATCTCCTAAAGTGGGCTGGTTCTCACTATCATCCAGGGGAGAGGTAGAGACCGCTGTATTACCCTCAGCAGGTGTCTCCTCACCGTGAGTCGCAGACCGATCTAGAGGATCTGGCTGTGGTTCCTCAGTTGCTTGTCGACCAATATGCGCTATGTCTTCAAAAGATAGCTTGAGGCCTAGATGCGCTTGAATTGCAGCAACATCCTGAACAACTGATTTCAGGGATGTTTGGATAGATGTCAAGGTAGCTTCCATCCTTGCATTAGACTCTAGTATTTTGGCGTTGTGTTCCATCTGAGCTGCCATAAATTCCATCAGTTTTGAAACAAAGGCAGGAGCCTCAGCTGCTGATTCAGATGCTTGTGGAGGAGTTGGTTCAACATTTGGCATTGGTCTAATCCAAACATTATCTACTTTCTTCAGTTTCATCTGATTCACAATCGCTTCGCCGAAGATAAGTGTAGTCTTTGCAGATTCTTCATTCAACAACGATACCTTGAAGTGCTTGAGAACCTTTGTAACCAACTGCGGATAAGGCAACATGATCTTACTGTGTGAAGCTTCTAACATGTGCCTTAGCACAATCCACGTCCAACTCATCTTAAGTTCCTTGGACAATCCCCATAATAATATAATATCAAGCTTCTGAACAACAGCATGATTTCCTGATCGAGGTACAAGCATTCTTGTTAATGTATACATGAGCATGCGTTGCTGTACCTTCATCTGACCAATTGGCAAAGAGATGGTTTCCACAAAACCATCAACCATGATGTCTTTCACTGCAGTGTGCCTGTCCAGCGATGCTTCCCAACCTTCGTCGGCTGCATCCGCATCAGAACTGCCGTCTATTGATTGTCCATGAAATGGCAATCCTGTCAACTCAGCAAAGTCTTCAAAAGACATTGATAACTTTTTACCTTTAACCTGAGTTTTGAACCCGTCATCAGTGAGCTTGAAATTTGCATAAAATTCTCGTATCAATCTCGGATAGCTGTCCAAAGTAGATGAAAGAAAACCTTCAAGACCATGAAATCTCAGATGATTCTGGAATGTGAAGCCTTCTGTATCAAAGAAACCAAAGTCTAGGGTTCTGCCTTCATGAATTTTCCGTTTAAGAAACTCTGCTGGAATGATAACTTCCACATCCTTCTCTTTAGGTGCTGGAGTTTTCTTAACTAGGGGTGAAGTAACCGGTTTCTTTTTCTTCTGAGCAATTTCTTTCATAGCATCAGCCAACAACTTCTCACTTGGTGGTTCCTTCCTTTTCTTGATCTTTTCTGGAATAGGAGCAGGAGCCTTGCCCTTGTCCTTTGCAAGAATTTTGTGTGTAGGAATCGGAATTCTTTTAGACACAGTAGGTGGCGGTGAGGGAGTTTCACTGGTTGAAGATGATGAAGGTGAAGGAGTATGGGCTTGTGTTTGTTTCACGCGGGCCATGGTTGCAAATAGAGGAGATGAGTGAAGATAGAGTTCAGATATAGTTGCAGATATCAGTTGCAGAGACAGAGGAAGAAGATGAAGCAGAGAAAGAAAATATAGAAATCTGGGTTGAAACAGTGAAGAAATCGATTTAGACCTGTTCGTTTTTATACTTTTACCCTTATCAATCGAGTGCCCAATCGATTGGTTTACCGTTACACCGAATCCTTAATCGATTGTGTAATAATGATGTCCAACGGCTAGTAAAAAAGTACGCAACGGTCATTTTCCTAATCGATTCCCAAATCGATTTTCCGTGTTACTTAATCGATGTCCAAATCGATTGTCCCAAAAGTCAAATACTGAACACTTAATCAATCGATTTCCAAATCGATGCTCGGGATTGTTACAAAAATATTTTCCACAAAATCTGAAGTCTGGGCTAACCAAATCGATTCCCAAATCGATTCTTTAAACAAACAAAGAGCAAACTCGAAATCGATTACTCAATCGATTTAATCCCAAACAAAACTTCTGATTAACTGCCATTGACTCTTTTTCTCTGTCATCAACACAACTATGTTGACCAATCTTTCTTCATTTAATCTTCATTTAATGTTAAAGACAAGATTCTCATACTTGTCTCATTTCACGTGTCTTGAGCATCCACTTTCAAATATCAATCTTGCTTGGTGGATGTCAAGTACACCTGCAAAAACATAATTAATTTTTGGATCTAGGTACCCAATTCAGATTGGGTCCTGGGGGGTCAGTCTTAAACACAGATTCTTTTGCTATCCAAACTTGCTTCCATCCTTGATTGGCTAATTTTTTAAATTTGCAGTTAGACACAAAATGTCCCTTTCTACAACAGAAATGACATTTGCCATCAAAGGATGAATGGTGATTTGGCTTAGTAAAGATATCATACATATTCTTAGCAATAAAAGATTTTTGACCATGTTTGACATTTCTGGTTTGCATATAACCAATACCAGATCTGTTTTTATTTTTTCTTTTGACATGCATATTTGGTGTATATCCTAAACCAGATTTTTCATAAACATGTCTTTGATTGCTAAGCATGACATTCAGCTTATCTTTACTATTTGCAAAATTTAATAAATCAGATTTTAAAGATGCAATAGTATCTTCAAGTTCAATGCACTTTGCAGATTTTTCTTGTGAATCCTTTTTCAGTTGTTCACATAAATTTTCAATTTCTTTGTGTTCAACATTCATTTGTTCAAGCATTTTCTTTGTGCTTAACAACTGTTTTATGGATTTCACATAATCATCATGCAATTCATTGAAAGCTTCTTGAAGCTCATCATATGTTGGATTAAATTGCGAACTAACCTCACTGTCAGATTCTGAATTAGTGTGAGCCATGAGACATAAATTCACTTTTTCTTCATCCGAAGAGGCAGAGGACTCATCGTTATCGTTGTCACTCCATGCAATATATGCTCTTTTGGCTTTGTGAGCTCTATTCTTGTTCTTCAGTTTGTAGCATTCCGACTTTGTGTGACCAATCTTACCACATTCGTAGCATGTAACTGTCTTGATGTCACTAGTCTTAGAGCTGGATGGTTTTCTGAATTTGTTATCTTTCTTCTTCAGAAACTTCTTAAATTTCTTGACAAGTGATTCGATTTCAGTCTCTTCTTTTTCACTGCTGGATCCATCTGAGTAGCTATCGGATTCAGGTTTAGATTGCTTGGTTTGTACTTTCAAGCATAATCCTTTCTTTTTCCTGCTTTCCATTTCGGATTCATCCAGTCGTTGTAATTCCATTTCATGTTCCCTCAATTTACCAAATAATGTTGCTGTCGTTATCTTTGCTAGATCCTTAGACTCAGCTATTGCGGTAATTTTGGGCTGCCATTCTCTGGTTAAACATCTCATGATCTTTCCAATCTGCTGTTCATTATCCACATCTTTTCCTAGTGCATGCAGGTTGTTGACTATGTGTGTGAATCTGGTTTGCAAATCGCTGATTGACTCTTCTTTCTTCATGCTAAATAATTCATATTCGTGCATGAGCGTATTCACACGAGCTCTCTTAACATCAGTAGTACCTTCGTGCGTTTCTTGAAGGATGTCCCACATCTCTTTTGCTGACTTGCAATTGGACACTCTAAAGAACTCTTCTGCACATAGGGCGGACGTGATGATGTTCTTAGCCTTCGCATTGAAACCAACCTTCTTCTTGTCATCATCTGACCAGTCGGCTCTAGGCTTGATAATCATTGAGTCGTCAGTTCCTGCAATCTTGGGAATGTACGGACCGTTTTCAACAGCATCAAGGATATCTATGCCACTTGCTTCCAGGAATATGAGCATTCTTTGCTTCCAGTACATGTAGGCTGTACCGTTGAAAGCTGGTGGTCGTGCTAACGAAGCGCCTTCTCCCAGAACGTCAGTTGAGGCCATCTTCTTATAAGTTTTACCTCTCAAGAAGTTAGCTCTGATACCAATTGTTGGTATCTTGACCTCGAAATAACAGAAAATATATCAGTTTTCGTTACCAAATTAATCAGTATCAAGTGCACAGCGGAATTTAAATTTTGAGGCATGCAAAGTTAGCAATATAGAAAATTAAAGAGAGAGAGAGTTAGAGAAGAAAACACAGAGATTTATCCTGGTTCGGTTGTCAACAACAACCTACGTCCAGTCCTGAAAATCCAATCGGATTTCAGATTTTCTTCTCCTTCAATAGAAAGAATCAATTACAGATTGTCCAGTTTCCTCCCTGAAACCTATCTATCTTAATGATCTCTTTCCTATTGAATACCCTCTGATCCTTGTAGATACTCGTCAACCTATCACAGAATCACAGTGCGACTCTTTCTTGTTGAACACTCTTCACCCAAGAAAGTAGCCACCAGTTTCTAGCTGGCTTTCTATCAACCCTTTGATCCTTGTAGACAATCGGCAGCCTAACACAAAATCAAAGTACGACTCTTTCTTGTTGAGACCTCTCACCCAACATATATAGCAATCAAATCACCGTTTTAGTTAAATTTTGTAATTTTCAAACACTAGAAGTGCAATGAACATGCATGCAAAAGAGTTTTACACTAATAATAAAATTGATTAAGAGAAAAAATTGATTTGAAGAGAAAATGTATTTCAACATGAGGGAATTCACTCTTTTTTTTTTTTTTTTTTTTTTTTTTTTTTTTTTTTTTTTTTTTTTTTTTTTTTTTTACTAAGAGTGACAAATCGGATCAAAATCTATCGAAACGATCTATTTTGTCAACTATTCTTGATATGGCAGATTGAATCTTCGAACTCACATACTTAAGTTAGTACATTCCATTTAACCACCAAAAAATAGGATGGTCACGGAGTGGGTTGACCCTTCTGAGTCAAATGAAAAAAAGTGCTTTTTATTTTATATAAAAAAATAACTTTAGTTGGATTTTTTCTGAATTTTTATTTATTTATTAACTCAACTAAATTAAAACTAAAAGACTAAAGTTGACCCATTAACTTATCCAACTCAAACTAAAAAATTAATGCATGAAGAATTTTATTTTGAAATATTACTATTAAGTTATTAATAATTAACTTATATATATTTTTTTGATAAATTTAATTATTGATAGTTTTTTTTCTTTTTTAGTTTATAGTTTATAACAACTAAGAGTGACAAATCGGATCAAAATCTATCGAAACGATCTATTTTGTCAACTATTCTTGATATGGCAGATTGAATCTTCGAACTCACATACTTAAGTTAGTACATTCCATTTAACCACCAAAAAATAGGATGGTCACGGAGTGGGTTGACCCTTCTGAGTCAAATGAAAAAAAGTGCTTTTTATTTTATATAAAAAAATAACTTTAGTTGGATTTTTTCTGAATTTTTATTTATTTATTAACTCAACTAAATTAAAACTAAAAGACTAAAGTTGACCCATTAACTTATCCAACTCAAACTAAAAAATTAATGCATGAAGAATTTTATTTTGAAATATTACTATTAAGTTATTAATAATTAACTTATATATATTTTTTTGATAAATTTAATTATTGATAGATTGTTATTTATGTAATATTTTTTTCTTTCAAATTACATATTGTGAATTTATTTATTATAAATTTAATTATTGTTGAAAAATTTGAATAAATATTTCTTGTTTAAAAAAATATAATACACATCTAATTTATACGCAGATAATATTTTTCATTAATCATTAAATAATTTTTATATTTTTTCATATTTTTCTAAATAAAAAAGTAATTAAAATATACTAATTATAATTAATTATAAAAAACATACATGAAACAAATATGTATCATAAAAAATATTAAAATTAATATTATTTTAATATAATTAACATAAAGATAAAAATAATTATAATACACTATCTATCTATATTCTTGCCCTATTTTATGTGATCTGTTAAAATTAAATAAATTGTTTGTTTTTAGGAATCTCCTACTTTCGACTCACCACCTAATTTGGCTAGTACCGCTTTGCCATTCCTGGCAAAAACATAAGTTAATAATTAACGAAGTTAAGGGGAGAAGACGATGGCCACTCTTGTTGTTCTTCCTCTCACTCTAAATCTCAACTCCTTCTATCAACATTCCCTTTCTTCAACAACTTCAATCACCTTCCAACCGAGTAGAATTCCAAATTCTAATTTCATTTCTCTTAAATCCAAATCCAAATTCAACAACACATTTCCCACTCCCTCTAAATCCTTATCACGTTCCACCCTTTTCCTTCGTGCATCAGACAAAGATTCCAAATCTGAAACTCTTCAAGGTCCTCCCTCTCTCTCTCTCTGCTATGCTAATGATCTAGTTTGAATAATTTACTTTTTGATACTTGATGTTTTCATCATCAGACGGTCAGGTGGACAATTTAGGAGTTAAAGCTGCTCTTTCAATCTTGAGATTCTACAAAAGTAAGTTTTTTTCTTCCCCTTTCATCAATTTTTTCTTATTTTTGTTCTAAACTCACCAATTTTACTGGAAAATATCAATTGACAATTCCAGTTGTTAGTTGTTAGTATGTTAGTTAGTAATCAGATTTGAACTCTGAAATACCCTTCTCAAACTTTTTCCGGTGTTTCAACCTATGAAACACTGACATTCAACAACGACACTAATAATAATTTAAATAAGTGAAAGTAATCGAATATAACAACATATTCTCTCCGTTTTAAATTATTCTTATGAATTATTGGTTGGTTTTTCACTATCATAAATGTAAAGTAGAGTTATTACTTTGGAAATTGGATAGTACTAATAATTGAAAGGTAGAATTGGAAACAAAATTAAAGTTATATTGAAAATCGAAAATAACATTCATTTTGAAACAATATTTTTTACGTAAGTAACACTCATTATGAAAAGGAGGAAGTATCTTGGGGGTCATGTCCTGTCATTTTGTTGTCCAACACCAACGCATGTCGAACACTAAATGTACTTTCAATTTGAATTGTCGGCGGTGCTGCGTCCCAACTCAACCGATTGAGCTACATCTTGGTTAACTTGGTATTATACTGTAGAGTATCAATAACAGGACAAGGAAAAAAATCACAAGGGTTTTATTATATATCTGACACACATTTAAAGTTATTTAAGAATGAACATTCATAGATGGAGAACAATGAAAGATGAAGAAGCTTTTATATGAGCAAGAGAAAGAGGTTGATGGTGGATGACCATAAACAATGGCATCAATGGTGAAGAGGGGTGGTGGTGTACCTGCAGGCTCACCAACGCTTAAGAACCTGTTTGTTTGAGATTGGAATGAACGGATAGTGCCAAAATTTGGCTTTTTGAAGCAATTTTTCTAAAATCTCATGTTTGATTTTGATGTTCACAAAGCTTGTATAAATAGACTGTTAAATCAATAAATGAGAGAGGTGAGTGTGAGGTTATCAGAAATGGATGTGTACTTGAATGAGCGGTGAACTATCTTTTATACGTGGGTCTGTGCAACTGAGTAACCAATTTTGTAAGCCTCTGGTGTGACCGCTAACAGCCTCTAAGTCTCTAACCGCCTAACCGTCTTTCATTTGGTCTCTAAGCTTGACGAATATATTTCATAATGATTATTAGATTTGAGACTGAGGTTGGCATTTGGTACTCAGCAAAGATGATCTCAATAAAAAGTACATAAAGAAAAAAGGCATAAGTTGTTTTGTTGGAATGTCAAATGCTACTCTTAACTATTGTGAATAATTTTAGGAATTTAGGTCATTGTATTATAATTGTGTCTTGATGTTTTTCATGTGTGCAGGAGAAATTTCTCCGATCTTGCCCAGGAGCTGTCGTTATGTTCCCACTTGCAGTGAGTATTCCATGGAGGCGTATAAGAGATATGGTGTTTTAAAAGGTACAGCTTTGACTACGTGGCGTCTGTGTCGTTGCAATCCCCTTGGTAATTCACAGTAACTTTAATTTGCCTTATCTTCTTAATTATGATTTTAGTTTTGAATATTGTTATAATTGTATTCCTGATACGAATTCAGGTGGGTCCGGATATGATCCGCCAAGATGGTTTGGTGAGATTAGACAAGGGGAAGAACTTGATGATTGATTAATCTCCGGTGGCAGATTTCGAATTGGTAAGCCTGAGCATTTTATAAGTTGAAGTTCATTGATGTGCTACAATTGTGGGCTTGTAGTTGTTTTTCCATTTGGGTTCTGGTGTCACTTTATAATATGCAAAATATGCTCTGTTCTTAGATCTTACTACATTTGAAAAATTAGATAAAGAAGAAGGATAGGTTTAGATTGCCTCATATTAGATGAATGTTAGAAACACTTTGTATTTATCACACTTTTTTATGATGTGAAATCCCACATTGTCCCCATTAAATAAAATAAACTGGGTAGTGAGCTGACATGAAATTTTAGTTTTCACCCAATAATTGAGTGCGTTGAGAAAGTGTCAAAGAGGGTGTTACCTCTCTTGTCAATCTCGGCGTGATCCCAGAATCCCAGTGTGGTGGAGAGAATGGCTGCGACGCCACCAACTGGTAAAAAGCACTAGACAGTGGCAGCGCTTGTGGCCACGAATCGCGCCCTAATCGCAACCTGGTATCCTTGCCCGACCCGCTCTCAGTTTTTTTTCTTTTTTAAATAACACAGATTTTTTTATTTTCATATTTTTTATTCTTCATTAAGGGTATCTGGCTTTCTTTTCACCCACGTAAGCCCTATTATTTTAATATTATAAACCCACTAATCCATGATTGTACCTGCTTTTCTGTTCGTTCAGACTTCAGTACCAGTATCATTCTTCTTGTTCTTTTTTCATTCTTGCTCTATTTTCCAGCATCATCATCATACGCAGGGAACCATTTTTGCTCTGTTTTTGTTTCGTTCTTACTCCTCTGTTTAGCATCGAGATCGTTTTGTTCTGTTTTCTTCTGCTCTCTCTGTTTAATTCTGCTCTGTTTCTTCTGCACTGTTCTCTGTTTTTTTTCTGGTTTTGTGTGTAGTTGGATTTTGGTTATTAAATATGATTACCACATTAATTTTGTGTATTTTTCTATTTTTTAGTATTTTTGCAACTGTATGTATTTTATGTTTAGTTTATATATTATTTATTTGCCTTTGCAATAACAGCCATCCCGCTATCCGCGATCCTGCTATACTATTTTTTTGCCTTTGCAGTATCAGTCATCCTGCTGACAACATAGAATGTTACTACCATTTCTCTGTACTAACACTGCTCGCTGTGGTAGAAAGAAACATGAAAATGAGTACTTCTTGTTACTGGTTTAATTACTTGTTGTCTGTCTTGCTTCCATTTCTAGTGTAGTTTCCTCAAATTCACTGTGAAATAGTATACAGCACTTAATAGGTATTGAGAAAAACTCAAGTCCTACATTAAAAAGAGTTAAGACTTGAAAAGGGTTTATAAAGAGTGACGCCCTTCTCCATATAGGCTAGTTTTGTAAGAATGAACAAGACCCAATTAAAAACCTAACAATAGAAAATAATGACATACCAATTATTACTTTCCTCATCATCCAATAATAAAAAGAATCAGAAAGGATTCTTGGAAGATGGAAGGTTTGTGGTGGGTATGTTAAAAATTTGACATGGCACCAGTAATAATGAAAACAAAAATGATGGTTGCTGTAAACTGTATGTGCATTGCTTGGTTTCTAACAAAGAATGAAGGGATATGATATAGTTGATGTGTCAACAAAGGAGATCTTCACTTCTCCCAATGTCATATTCTATGACTTGCAACAATTTCCATTCTGCAAATGGCCAAAGCCAACCTTTTACCTATTCTTGATCCCCCCCGTCTACCTTGTTGAGCCAATGTTATTGGAATCAGCTTCTCCTTCACCTGAATCTAGATGGTCAACTGGCAAATGTTTCCCAGCTTATCTCTATGACTATATGTGCCAGTTATACACTGCAAACCCTGTCTCAAAATCATTGTCCTATATGCTATCACAACATTTCCTCCCTTCAGCTCAAATACACTCTGTCCCTTTCCACTGAGATTGAACCCTGTTCAAATGCCTTTGCCAGTAAACTTTGCAGCTGGCCGCAGGCTATGCAATGTGAGTTATGGACAATGGTACTTGGCGTTTTTTTGATTCACATCCTGTTATTATTCCCATTGGTAGTAAATGGGTTTACAAAATCAAACACCTTATTGATGCATCCATTGAAAGATTTAAAGTTCATTTAGTCGCCAATGAATGCTACAAAGTACAGGGATTGGATTTATTTGATACGTTTACCCCAGTGGAAAAATTATTCACGGTGCTTACATTTAACAGCCTTTGTCTCCATTAACAACTAACATATTCACCAAATGAATCTGAGCAATGTGTTCCTCCTTGCTATATGCAGGTTCCCCAAGAGTTACAACACCTATTCGAGGCCAAGTTTGCAAGTTGCATAAGTCCTTGCATTGTGTGGACTAAAAAAATCTAGCATAAAGTGGTTCAAAAAGCCTACTAATTTTCTCTTTGATCATGACTTTGTTCAAACCCTGCATTATCATAGATTATTCACCAAATTCACCACCTTATTAATTTATGTGGATGATAGCTGGAACCTCCTTGACTGAGTTCCAATCTATCAAATCCTTGCTTCATTCCTCGTTGAAGATTGCGGTTGTATATACTAGTTAATTACGTGCAGTTCTGTTCATGTATATTAATTCAGATCGTATTTAGATTGGTTAACTGATTGAATTCACAATTATGTACTTTAGATAGCCAAACAATTTTCTCGCTTCTCTTTAACAATTTCGTTGGCTGTGCTCTGCCTCTTAATCAATAATTTTAAGACAAAGTTCGTTCTTACATATCACAAATGACTAAATTGCAAGATCAAGTTTTGAGATATTTGACTTTCACTTTGTATTGTGATATCTTTATTTTATTGTAGTCAATTTTCCTCCTCAAAATCGTAGTTTGATGGAATTTGACTGAATGAGGATGGTAATCAGTTATAGCCATTCATTTATAAAAGTCAGGCCAAAAAGTAGAATTTATTTAATTTAATAATTTATTACAACATTTACAAAACATCCACTACAGTTACTCCATCTATGAAGCTGGGTAATCAGTTTGAGTTTCTCCTCAATGTTATATGTGGCTTCCTTGAAAAGTATCAAGCAGTTACTGTTGTCTCCACAGCAAGCGTCTCAGTGTATACCACCTCTGATTTTATGTCAGACTCCCATAAATCAGGCACTGCCTCAGTAAGGTTATGAATGCTTTCCAAGGCATAATCTGCACCTGTAACTCTTTGTGATGTACCAACCTAGATGTTGAAATCAATAAGTAGTTCATAGTTAGTTGTGACTCCTTTTGCTAAAATCAAAGTCAGTTTCTACTACAAATAAAAAATTTCCAATGACTTACCAGTACAGTGTCAAGTCCCAAACGTTTCCCAGCTTGTATGTTGCGGACACTGTCCTCAAAGAACAACTAAAAATGCATAGAAATAAGCAAGCAAATAAAATTAAAAAGGTAACAGAATTAGATCATAAAGGGTGATTTTGAGTGAATTTTAATGTGCTAGTGCCATTAAGTCTTTGAATGTATCAAAATTTCAAAAATATCCCTTAGTGTGTCTTTTGTTAGTTACTTTTTGGACCAAACTGACAACAAAACACATAGTAGAGGACCAAATCAACTAACTAAAGACACATTTGAGGACGAAACTGATTAGCAAAAGACACATTCGAGGTTGTTTTTGTAATTTTAATATATTATGGAGACTATAATGACACTGCTTGACATATTTACAAACCAAAATGATTGTTTACTCGGTGACTTTCTTACTGTTCTATGTGGGTTAAGGTTGGCTATGTTGAGAGCCAATTGAATGGCATGTTCTGATGGCTTGCAAATGATTGGTGTCTTTGGCAGGTTTCCACTGGGATTAGGCTGAGCAAAATGGCCTATGATGTCAAAGATTTGAGAGGTGCTTGCACTATTACTAGTGGTTGGATTAGTAGTGCTTGTTGAAACTACAAACTCAATGTCATCTTCATCATCAGAGACACTGCTCTTGTGGATTGGATTAAGAGTCTCAAAGCATATAATTCCTTCAAAACAGTCCTCTAATCCAAGTATGCTTAGTGTCTTAAGAGCATGAACTTTGTCTGCATTTGTAAATACCTATTGACATAAACAAGAGAAGCAATAGTAATGATCAGATTATATTATACACCATCTTTTGTGACCTTATACTACTGCTGTCATTTTGGTTGTAGAGTAAATACCAAAATTGGTGATTGAACTTGTAGTACTGTATCAATTTAGATTGTTACATTATCGATATTTCAAAACGATCTCTGAAATTGTAAAATCTAAATCAAATTTGACCCTTTGTTGGTGTTTGTAGGGACTAGAATGACATAAGTTAGTAATATCAGAAATGAATTTACAACTAAGTGAATAATGTTAGGGATGTATTTAATATTACATTTAGATAAAGGGACAAATTTAATTAACATTTTGCAATTTCAGAAATCATTTTGGAATATTGATAATGTGGAGCACTACGGTGACACAACCCTACCATTTCAAAGACCAACTGGAATATTTACTCATTTGGGTTATAAACAACTTACAAGTTTCCTATAGGGCAGGCTCAGCAACATGTTCCTCAGAACTGGGTCTGGTTTTAGGTTCTCATAAGGTAATCTCCCATGAACAAAACTGTAAACAGGAATTCAATATTCAATTTAACCATTTCAAAATACACTGATGGATTAAAACATAAATTGTTAGCATTTTGAGAGAGACAACATAAAAAAAATGAACCTGTGATATTTATCATAGTCAAAGTCATAGCCAATCGCCTGAATAGAAATGAAACAAAAAAATAAGTTATCCCTATATTCGAAGTTTTAACAGTGAAAACCCCATTTAACAGGAAAATGTAAGGAGACTAGGAAATCATACCCTTAGACCTGCTAGAGTTGTTCCATAGTTCTTGTACAGGAGGTTGCATAAGTCATCTGTTTTCCTTGGTTCGACGCCAAGCTTTTCAACCATGTAGTCTAGAAGATCAATGTACCACTCATGTTAATATTTACGGAGAATAATGTGATACAAATCACAATTATTAAGCATAGTTTCTTACCTTTAAGATTTTGGAGACATGCTTTTGCAAGACCAGAACTAAGTGGATACAAAGTATCATCTAAATCTGCAGAATAATATCATGGTTATATATTTAGATGAATACGAAAATTTCAATTTGGTACTTGAAAATGTTACCAATTGCAATACTTACCAAAAAGAAGGCAATCATATTTTGATGTGTGAGATTTTTGTGGGAAGAGATCCTTGTACTCCATTTCGTTAAGAAAACCTATACATAGAACAAAGAGCTAAGTGAAAAACTGAAAATTAAGTTGCATTACCAAGTGCAATTCATTTTTTATTCTCAATATATTTGGGGGTGTATTTACATAAAAGAGTCATGTTATGATTCTTATTTCCAAATATTTGTATTGTGATGGACAAAGATAACTGAGTATTGTGAACGACATTAATTTTGGAGTTATGCATTTTATTATATTTGTATGATTCATGTAAGTTTATTCATGATCATGATTTTAAAATGTGGCCGTGTCATGATTGTTGATATTGCAAAAAAATTATGATCAAATATGATTGATGAACAATTGCGTCGAGTAAATATAAAAAACCTCAACATTGTTGGCGTAATTGCGATCTTGGACCATTTGTAAAAACATTTTTCATTGTACAAATGGAAATCAAAATCAAATGATTTTTAATATGTAATATGTCTCAATTATCATGAAGCCAAGGTTGATTGAAAATAAAAAATGGCAATAACAATGAAAGAGAAAATGTAAAAAAATGTTGTGCATGGGAAAAATAGATGAAGCCATTAGCTTACCAGAAGAAATATTGATGATGGGTAAGGGCAGATGAGAAAATAGGCAAAAGGTTGAATACAATAATATTCAACTAATTTCTTCAATTTCTTTCAATTTTGAAGAAATACTTGCTATGATCAACAATGATAATTTTCAATTTCCCTTCTTCAAGAAAGTGGGATCAATGTAATTTAATTGGTAAAGTATTTCTTTTCTTCCTTGATTTATATAATGAATCAAAATATGTTTTTCTTTTGTTAAATAAAAGGAAATGAAAACATTAAAAAGGAGAATATTCCATTTGCATTAGCACAAAATGGAGGTTGTTACCGATATCCACCATACACAATGAGAACCTCAATTGGTTCCCATATTTTTGGTAAGAAAACCAGAAAACAACCTATGAATATAGCCACAATAGAGTTGTATATAAGCATAAAATTTCGTATATTCCATTATGAAGTTTGGTACTCAGACAGAAATAGAAGTTAAATCACAAATTCTATATCCATAACATAGTAATAATTAATGACAAGGTATATTCTATTTGACTATCAAATTTGGATAATGAGTTAATGTTTTTTGGATAAAAAAGAAATATTATCATATGAAAATTTGGAACGGATTTTTTATATTCATTCTGTCAAAAAAATATTTTATATTCATTGAAAATGTAAATATATTTTACATCTGCTTCAACCAAGTGTTGTCGCATCATTTAATGAGTACAATTTATTGTTTTTAAAATTCATTAGGTTATGTGACAATAGTCATATAAAATATTTTATATTAACGATGTATATTAATTAAATTTATTAAAAAAAAAGTAATGTATGTTTTTTTTACTCTACCATAGAACTTATAAGTTACATGCTTATAAATACTCATTCAATTTTATATACAAATATAAATCCACCATAATACGAAAATAGTGGCTTCTAAGGCGATGGTTCAATTAAATCTCTCACCATCCATTTAACCATTAGATAATAAATTTTATAATATTATCGGTCATAAAACTCATTATTACACAAGATCTTCCTCTCCTCTCTGCATCTACCTTATTTATCTTGCCCCTAACAAATCTCACTCTGATGCCTATACAACAACCATGCTGGAGTTCACACAACAACCCCACAAGTTGCTCTCATTTTGCCTTTAGTTCTAAATCTTATATTTAAGGTTGTTTGAACTGTAAGTGTATGTTCTCTATGATTTAGGCTTAATTTAGTTTATTTTGAGTGATTTCAATACTAGATTTAGATTAAATGACGTGAATAAGTTTCTCTCTATAATCTTCAATATCTTAAGATATGATGAAAAAATTAATATTTTAAATATACAGTAAAATCAATTTTAAAGTCATTTTAATCCTTGAAAATATTGAATTTTAAATATGATGGAAAATCACGTTTTTCTACATATTTTAAGTATGTGATTTGAATCAAACTTATGTTGATTTGGATCATCTTATAAAAACATGTTGATTTAAATCACTTTGAATTGAAATTATGTTGATTCAAATCAACTTTGTTAAAACAACTTTGAATTGGATTTATGTTTATCCGAGTCAACATACTAATGTAATTCGAGTTAGGCACGTGTCTTTCATAATTTTAGTGCATTTAATTGGTTTTCTCACTTCACTACATATAAAAACATTCATTCATTCAATTCTAGTTAAGGAACATCACTTTTTCTCTCTAAAGTTAATTCATCACAAAATCCTTTGGAAAATTGTTGTTTTTGAGTTTTGAAAAACTGTTTCAAAATAAATTTATGTCATCCGAAGATATTATAGGGTTGAGTCGCGGACTAGGTCGCTATCTTTAAAACGTTTCGCGACACTGCCCAAATTGTACAAGACAAACTATCAACCACGAAGTCCTCAGGATAAAAGAGTCCAGACAAACTGTATGGAAGTTCTACTGCATCGTAGAAAACCGTTCTAGAATTACACCCTCAATATGGCGATTAAAGTCACTTTCAATATGACGACTAAAACCACTCGCAATATGGTACTATGAACACTCATAAATCAAAAGGACTACGACACATAAATCGCTCTAAAAGGATACTGGTATTTGAACAACTAAAAATTCTACGGGACTACGACATAAAAACTGCTCTAAAAGGATAATGGTATTAGGACCACTCAAAAATCGACGCGACTACGACATAAAAACCGCTCTAAAAATCGAAGGGACATAAAGAAAGAGGAGAAGTGGCTCAGAAATACATCGAGTAGAAGAAGGAGAAAATAGAAAGTTGGAAAATACATCTAATTTTGGCGTTTTTTTTTCACAAGAGCTTGACACTCTTTATATACTGATGGAAGCAAACCCACATATGTTAACTATCCAATATGAGACTTAAATATTTATAAAGTTGAAAACTACTCAATAAATGAGAGTTTTTCAATGTGGGACTTCAACAATTATTAAATTCACACACTAACATACTCTATATTCCAACAATGGCCCACTTGAATTAAAAAAAAATATTTCTGAAGTAGCGTCAAACTTTTCTATAAGATTGTGCATAATCAGAGGTGTCTTCTAACTTGAACCTTTGCGTAATAAGTAAGATTTAGATTCAACAAGAGTGACTCGTAGTCTTGAACTCTATCTCTAATATCAAACTCACATACAACCTTTTCAAATGGTGTATTCTCAAAAGCTCGTGCATTGATGGACCTTCATGTATATCCTAATAAAGTGAATGCTCTAGCAATTTTGCCTCAAAATTTCATAGGAAGGGACATGACTTCCACATTCACATAAGTGAGTCTATCAAGAGTACTCATGTAGTTAGGTACTACACTCCACATGGAGTATAAATCTCATGTTTCTATTATCTCGTCCTATTATCGCTTTAGGAATCATGCTTCTCTAATTTATAATAGCATGCTCATCTCATATCATTAACGACTTGTTATTATTCATTGAACATAATTATTAGGATCTCTAGTCTTTTAGGTTGGGTTACCATCATGAGTAACTCTATAGACATTAGTCCCATCATTTTGGATGTATTTAGGTCTTTCTCTCTAGCTAACCATTTCGTCAAATGATCTACTAAATTCTCATCATTATGATCCACTATAACAGCTCATTTAGAAAGTAACTCTCTAACAATGTTGTGCTTACGACGCATTTTTCGTCTCTTACCGTTGTAATAACGATTCTCAATTTTTGCAATAGCTACGATACTATCGTAGTGGATTAACACAACTGACATAGGTTTATCTCATAAAGGGATCTTAGCTAGCAAACATATCAACCAACTCGTTTCTTCACTAGTAGTAAATAATGCTATCATTTCAGACTCCATAATTGGCTGAGTCAATATCGTCTGTTCTTCGATTTCTAAGATACAACACCACTAGCTATCGCAGAAAACCGCGTAATCCCTAAGATGAAACAACTTAGACAAACTGTATCGGAGTTCTACTGCATCGTAGAAAACTGTTCTAGAATTACACCCTCAATATGCGGTTAAAACAACTCTCAATATGGTACTATGACCACTCATAAATCAAAAGGACTACGACACAAAAATCACTCTAAAAGGATACTGGTATTTGGACCACTAAAAAATTTACGGGACTACAACATAAAAATAGCTCTAAAAGGACAGTGCTATTAGGACCACTCAAAAATTGACGCGACTACGTCATAAAAACCGCTCTAAAAATAAAAGGGATAGAAAGAAAGAGGAGAAATGACTCACAAATACATCGAGCATAAGAGGGAAAAAAAAAGAAAGTTGGGAAATACATCCAATTTTTCTGTGCTTTTCATAAGAGCTTAACATTCTTTATATAGTGATGAAAGCAAACCCACATATGTTAATTATCGAATGTGGGACTTAAGTATTTATATAGTTGAAAACTGCTCAATATATGAGAGTTTTCCAATGTGAGACTTCAACAATTTTTAAATTCACACACTAACATAATTTTTATGTTATCTTTCATTTACAATTTATGTCGATGCCAATTATTGATGTTCTATATAACAAATCGTACATTGTCTCCTTTCAGACACTTCTTATTAGGCCATTTCCTCTTTATTTTATTTTTTAAACCATAAAATCTTGATAGTTCCTAATTTTCATAGTTCAAAATAGATCCATTGTTACAATATATATTTTTTTAAGCGCAATAAATTAATTGGACAATTGTTAAAATTTACCCAATTCTGGAAAAATATAAAATTTCCACATTAATTAAGGAACAATAATAACATATTTGTCTACATGATAATTTGAAACCTCTAATCCATATTTTTAACTTTACGTTTTCAAAATCAAATTTTAATATTTCCTTATGTGTTATAATTGTATCATAAGTAACATTATATTTGTATCATGAAGATCAAAAGTTAAATATAATAAAATAGAAAAACTAAAATTATATTTAAACAAAAAAAAAATAGAACAAGTAGAAAGAGTAATTTATATGTACAAATCATCATAGTTAATATATTTACAAATATGAGAGATATAGCTTGAGAAAAAAACAATTTGAAGATTCGACTTTCTTAATACATATTTTATTAATTTTGTAAAAATTATAAAAGTATAATTTTTGAAATCTACCGTAAATTAAACATCTAGATTTTCTTACCCTTAAAAATTTCCAATCTTTGTCACCCCTGTCTTCCTCTTTCTAGCTTAAACCACACCAAACTCTGGCCCAAGCATGCAAATATAGTCGATTCTCTACTTAATATTTGGTACTTCATCTTACAAAAAAATATTAACAATTATTAATAATAGATTTAAATATTTTTTTAGTCTTTGTAATGAGCGATTTTTTAGTGGTCTAATACCACTATGAGCGGTTTTTGTGTCGTAATCTTTTGTAGCGGTTTGTGTGCCGTAGTTTTTTAGAGCTGTTTTTTGCGTCGTAGTACTTTTGATTTAAGAGTGGTCATAGTAACCATATTGTGAGTGACTTTAATCGTCATATTGAGAGTGGTTTTAACCGCCATATTAAGGGTGTAATTATAGAACAATTTTATATTGAGATTGGTTTTAATCGTCATATTGAGAGTGATTATGTTGCCTCTAATTTCAATAAGCTGTTTCAGTTTGAGGCAAATAGAAAAGAATAAGAAAGCTGTAGAATTAACCCATGCGAGAATAATGATAAGAATTATATTCTTAATGGACTTTTTGATGATCTGAATGATTACTAGTTCCAGCAATACTAATATAGATGTTAGGAATGCTTCAAAAAATATATATATATATATATGATATTGAGAAAGTTAAGGATAAAAAGTATGTTGTGAGCTGCTACCTCAAGTATCAAAGTATCATATGACCGATGATAGATCCATGGAGGCTCACTCCCGTAAAATTCATAAGATAACTCATGAGATCATCTATTAAGGTACATCACTAATGACATATGTAAATTAAATGTTGAAATCTAATATGTCTCCTTCTGTTTGAATGTAGAAATCAATAAAATGTCTCTTGCTTACATGTTATGTGATTTTAATTTTTGACATGCTAGACTATGTGATGTGAACATACTTGATTTAAAATTTAAGTAACTTAGGTTTAATTCCAAAGTTATCTTTAAATGATTTTGAAAATTGTGATTTTTGTAGTCAAACTAAAATAACAATGAGTTCACATTAATCTGTAGTTGGAGAATCTGAGTCTTTAGATTTTTTACATTATGATATATGTGTACTTGATGTGACGTTAACAAGAAATGAAAAATAAAAGTGAAACATTTGACATGTTAAGGATCTTTGTAACTAAAATTGAAAATCAATTTAGTAGAAAGATTAAGAGGTTCTAAGTATGATTCTAGTTTGTTTAATGAGTTTTATAAATTATCTGGAATTATACATGGAAGTAGCTGCACCATAATTGCTTGAAGTGAATGATAAAGTTGAAAAAAAAAAAAAAAAGAATAAAACTCTTACTGAACTAGTTGTTGCTAGCATGCTTAACTTTGGTGCTACATCTCATTGGTGTGCGGAAAATATATTGCTTATTTGCTATGTTTTGAATAGAGTTTCTAAATCTAAAAACAAAACATCTCCTTATGAGATAGTGAACAAAAGACAACCGAACTTGTCTTATTTTCAAACTTAGGGCTGCCTGGCTTTGTCAGAATCCTCGATCCCAAAAAAATTAAAGTCGCCAGTAGAGTCTATGAATGTATATTCATTGGGTATGCAGTAAACAATAAAGCGTATATGTTTTATGACCTAAATGTGTAACACCCCGATTTTTAACAGCGCAAGTGTACTTTTTTTTTTTCAAAACAAATTCATAAAAACAAAGAAATAAAGGAAGAAAGAAATACTTTTGGATAAATATTTTAAGTCGTAACATAACGACAAAGTCAACAAATATTTACAAGCAGCGAAATAGTTTTTGAAATAAAAGTCCAAAGTATTCAAACATCAAAATACGCCGGGGCTGTGAGGCCTATCAGACATAGCCTATACCCCTGGAGTATTCTCGGCAGACACCTATACAAAAGCACTGCCCCAAGAATTTTAACTCCCCCACGTTATCACATGTCCTAAGAAATTCACTTCTTCTAGCCAAAACTCACACTTCGATAGATTGGCATACAATTGCTTCTCGCGTAAAATTTCAAGAACTTGGCGCAAATGTTCTCCATGTTCTTCCTTAGTCCTTGAATAAATTAATATATCATCAATGAGCACCACAACAAATTTATCTAAGAATGGACTAAAGATTCTGTTCATGTAGTCCATAAAAATTGCTGGTGCATTGGTAACTCCAAACGACATAACAAGATATTCATAATGTCCATAACGGGTTCTGAAAGCAGTTTTCTGAATATCTCCTTCCCTTACTCGAATATGATGGTAACCCGACTTCAAGTCAATCTTCGAAAATACCGCGACTCCTCTCAACTAATCCATCAAATCATCAATGCATGGCAAATGATAGCGATTCTTAATAGTTGCCTTACTAAGCTGTCTATAATTCACACATAAGTGCGAGCTTCCGTCCTTCTTCTTAACTAGCAACACCGGAGATCCCCATGGTGATACACTTGGTCTAATAAATTTCTTCTCCAACAAATCTTCAATTTGGCCTTTGAGCTCATTTAATTCCAATGGCGACATTCGATATGGTGCAGTTGAAATAGGTCCGATTCCTGGGTGCAAATCAATGAAAAATTCCACTTCTTTTACCAGTGGCAATCCTAGAATTTCTACTAGAAATACGTCCCAATACTCATTAACAAGCATCACATCCTCTATGTTCAAATTTATCTTTGCCTCCACATTAGCCAAAGACAAAAACTCATGAGTTCCTTCTCTTAGCGACACTCCGAGTTTGTTAGCAGCTAGATACTTAACAACTCCTGGTTCAGGGAAAAGAACCAGTTTGCGAGCACAATCCAAGATCACATAATGATAAGATATCCAATCCATACCGAGAATGACCTCGAGTGATTGTAGAGGTAAACAAATCAAATTAACCAAGAAATCCCTATTCTGAATAGTTATTTGACAATATAAACATGCATAATTTACTGTCAAAGTCTTAACAGGTGTGAAAACAACCAAATCAAAAGGCAAAGCAGACACAGATAACTTCAAATGATTCACGCAATCCATAGCAATGAAGGAATATGTTGCCCCCGAATCAAAAAGTGCAGTTAGAGTGTTACCTGCAATCTCACAGTCACGTTGAATCAGATTGCTATATGGATTTCCAGCTTCAACACTCACGCAATAAACGCGTCCTCTAGAAATAGGACGAGTAGCCCTAGTTACATTCACAACTGGTTCCACCTTCGGAGCCATGCAATCCCTTGCAATGTGCCCTGACTTTTGGAAATTGTGGCAAGTAAGTCCCTTAGAGGTACAAACATTAACATAATGTCCCTTTTCCCCACATCAGAAACATCGATTCCATTGTCCCAATTGTCTTATGAAATTTGGGTTCCTTGGGTGATTCTGCCCCCCGTTGTTATTCTGTGATCGATTATAAGGTTTAACAACTTGTTTTCCCTTATTGTTCTGATAATTCACCCGACTAGACCCTCCTGAATTAAAATTCCCTCCTCGGCTAGCCCTCTTATTCTTCATATCCTCAACTTCTCTACATTTTTCCACAAGAACTTGGAAACGTTGAATTCCCAAGGGTAAGAAAGAGTCTTGAATCTCATACTTTAGTCCGTCTTGGAAACGATGACACATGAATGGTTCATCAATCTCTTCACGAAAAAACCTGAAATGCCTCAACAGTGATTCAAACTTAGCGGCATATTCGCCCACTGTCATGTTCCCCTGATGAAGTTTCAGAAAATCATCACTCAGTTTAGTCTTGGTACTCAACGGGAAGTATTTGTCTAAAAATTTCCTTTTGAATGATTCCCAATTCACCTCCTCGTGAGTTGATCCCGTCAATAACCTTGTACTCCTGCACTAATACTCAACATTCCCCAATAGCAGATAAGTGGCATAGTTGATCTTCATTCCTGCCTGACAGTTAATAATCTCAAAGATCTTTTCCACTTCTTGGATCCACTGATCCGTTTTCTCTGAATTCTCATCACCCTTAAACTTGGGAGGATTGTAACGATGAAAGTCTTCCAATCCTCTTGACTCAGCAGTACAAATTTATCTTCCCCTCTTTTCTAAATCCCGCAGAGTCTTGGCAGCAGTTTGTGCAGCAACAAAAGCAACCATGTTATTCATAGCTTCCTCCATTTGATCATCCCTATTAACTTTGGCTCTTGGGACGTCATTCCTTCTTGGCAGCATGGTTATCCTATAAGACCATCATCAAGGAGAGTCTTAACACCACTTCAAATGTATTTATTACAAATCTGAAGATGACATTTGCACTATCATATGTCTCTATAGAAGCGACATACTCATATTTTGATTCAAACATTCATGCAGTAAAAATTGGGAAATGATTGTTGTGTAACAACTTGATATGAAAGACCTCAGAGAAACAAGTGAAATCCTTGAAATCAAGATTACTAGGTTAGAAAATGGAATTTCTTTGGATCAATCTCACTATGTTGAAAAAATCCTAAAGAAATATAAATCTTTGACTGCGAACCTGTTTGCACACCATTTGATCCAAGTGTGAAAATTTTCCAGAACACTGGTGAAGGTGTTATACAAATTGAATATGCGAGCATCATTGGCAGCTTCATGTATGCCACTAACTGTACTAGACCCGATATTGCCTACGTCGTGGGACCGTTGTGCAGGTTTACCAGTAGACCTAGTATGGAGCATTGACACACTATGGAAAGGGTCATGAGATATCTGAAAAAGACCATGAGTCTCATATTACACTATCAAAGATTTTCTACAGTCCTTGAAGGATACAATGATGCTGATTGGAACATTTTATCAGATGAATCAAAAGCAACCACTATATTTTAGTATAGCTAGTGGTGTTGTATCTTGAAAATCAAAGAACATACGATATTGATTCAGTCCACTATGAAGTCTGAAATGATAGTACTAGCTACTACTAATGAAGAAGCGAGCTGATTGAGATGCTTGCTAGTTGAGATCCTGAATGGGAAAAACCTATGACAATTGTGTTGATCCATTGTGATAGTACCGCAACTATTGCAAAGATTGAGAATCATTGTTATAATGGTAAGAGACGATAAATACATCGTAAGCACAACACCGTTAGAGAGTTACCTTCTAAAGGAGCTGTTATAGTGGATCATGTACGCACTGATGGAAACTTAGCAGATCATTTGACAAAAGGATTAGTAGAGAGAAAGTCTTAAATACATCCAAAAGGATGAGACTATTTCCTATAGATCAACGAGTCACTCATGATGGTAACCCAACCTAAAAGACTAGAGATCACAAGAATTAGGTTCAATGGGTAATAACAAGTCATTGTGATATGAGATAAACATGCTATATTATGTATGAGAGAAGCATGATTCCTGAAGCGATAAAAGGATGAGATAATAGAAACTCCTAATTAGATCTATACTCTATGTGTAGTGGAGTACCTATCTACATGAGTACTCTTGATAGACTCACCTATGTGAATTTGGAAGTGGGGCCGCTTCCTATGGAATTTTGAGGCAGAATTCATAGAGCGTCCACTATACTAGGATAGACGTGCAGGGTCATTAATGCACGAGCTTTTGAGAATACACCTTATGAAAAGGATGTGTGTTGGTTTGATGTAAGAGATGGAGTTCAAGACTACGAGTCACTCTTGTTGAATCTGAATCTTACTTATTATGCAAATGTTCAAGTCAAGAGACACATTTGTTTATACACAATCTTATAGAAGCGTTTGACGCTATTTCATAAACATTTTTTTTAAATACAAGTGGGGGATTGTTGGAACATAGAGTGAATTTAATTTTTTTTTGAAGTCCCACATTGGAAAACTCTCATGTTTTGAGTAGTTTTCAACTCTATAAATACTAAAGTCCCACGTTGGATAGAAAACATATGTGGGTTTACTTTCATCACTATATTATGAATTTCAAACTCTTGTGAAAAGTACACCAAAGTTGGATGCATTCAACTTTCTCTCTTCTCCTTTTTCTATTCTACTCGACTTATTTCCGAGCCATTTCTCCTTTTCCTTTTTGTCCCTTCGATATTTATGAGCGGTTTTATACCGTTGTCCCTTCGATTTTTTAAGTGTATGTTATGTCGTAATCCCTTCGATTTTTAGAGTGGTGTTGATGACGTAGTCTCTTCGATTTTTAGAGTAGTTGTTATCCCGTAGTTCCGTCGATTTTTAGTGGTCCTAATACGACTATCCTTTTAGAACGGCTTTATGTCGTAGTCCCGTTGATTCTTTAGTGGTCCTAATACCACTATGAGCGATTTTTGTGCCGTAATTTTTTGTAGCAATTTATGTTTCGTAGTCTTTTAGAGAGGTTTTTTTGTGCCGTAGTCCTTTTGATTTAAGAGCGGTCATAATATCATATTATGAGTGACTTTAATCGTCGTATTGAGAGTGACTTTAACCGCCATATTAAGGGTGTAATTCTAGGACGGTTTTCTACGGTGCATTAGAACTCTGATACAGTGAATCTGAATTGTTTTATCCTAGGGACTTCGTGGTTGATAGTCTGTCTTGCACAATTTGGGTAGTGCCACGAAATGTCTTAAAGAGAGGAACCTAGTTCACGATTCAACCCAATAATCTTTTCGGTGGCATAAATTGTGACTTTTAAATAGTTTTCTAAACTAAAAAAAAAAAAAAAACACCTACTGTGGAAACTGCCTCATTAAAAATCTTACCAAGAAAACTCAATTGGACAAAACCATGGTGAAGGAAAAAAGAGTTCATAATATATTTATTTATATACCCCCATCATGTAGACAATACTCTCTTTAAAACGACGAAAAATCAATTTTTTGTTGTAATTGTTGAAATTTTTTATTTGGTGGTGATTTTGTAACGATGTATCACATGCTATAACATAAATGACTTTGTTGATGTTTGTATTACCACTTTATTGAAGATCATGGACCATTACATATTTTGGTTGAACTTGTTTTGTTCTATCTTCTTTAATGTGTCATTGCCTCATTTGAGCACTGCATAAAATATTATCCTAATGAAAAAATTATTGTAGTCATATTTAAGGAATACAAACCATAAGTTCCTTGGATGTGTTGAATCAAATGCCTCAACCAAAACTCCTTCTTGACTTGTCTTATGTAGCTGTAAGATTTTCTCATCATATGATGATATTGTTGTTTTGAATTGTTTCATATATCTCCATGAAATAGTTGTGCTTTCTCATGTAAACAAATATCTTATTTGTGATCTATATCATTATGATGATTAAACCATAACCCATGAGATTCAACTCCAAGACTAAAACGAAAAGGTCAATGAAAGTCAAAAGTTAAGCCCTTGTTGGTCATTTTCAAATTCTAAAAAGAATCGGTCATGTTGCTTACAAATTGGCTCTTCTGCCACAATTATTTAACCTTCACAACATCTTTCATACTTCTCCACTTCGAACATATGTGTTGGACAATTCACATGTGATAGCTCTTAATTCAATTCAACTGAAAGATAATTTAATCTTTAAGTCTAGACCTATTCAGATCAATAACAAGAGTACCAAAAATATAAGGAATAAGGTAATTTTGTTGGTAAAGGTGGTTTGAGAAGGGTTAACCCCATAGGCTACTTGGAAATTAGAGAAAGAAGTCGTACATTAGTATTCAAATCTCGCGCTATTGGTACATAAGTTTATTTGTGTTGTCTCAGCTATGTCGTTATAGTTTTATTCAATTTGGTGTAAATTTTGGGAGCAAAATTTATTTAAGGAGAGAAAAAAAAATGTAACATCTTAAAATCAAAAACTATAATAATTAAAATTTCAAAATTTTAATAAATAGTAATTTATAAATTATTATTATTATTATTATTGTTGTTGTTGTTGTTGTTGTTGTTATTATTATTATTATTATTATTATTATTATTATTATTATTATTATTATTATTATTATTATTGTAATTATTATTATTAGTGTTTTGTATTAATGATTAAATATTAGTAATATTATTACAAGTTATTGTTATCCTACGTTGATTGTGCAAGGTAGGTATCTAATAGTATAAATTATCATTACGTTAGTATAAGTTATCATTACGTTACTTTTACAACAAATAATCGGATATTTGTTAGTCAACAAACATGAGTCAATTAATAGTATAGTAAGCTATAAGTGACATTACCTATTATAACAAACCATTCGATTTTACTTCAACCAAAGAAAAATGATCTGGTTGGCAGTCATCAAGACAAGTTGTATCGTGATATCTTAATTACGATTGAAATTGATTACCACTACAAGCACATGTTTTAACAAGAAATAAGAAAATTGCTCGTATTACGTGGAACCACCAACAGTTTAGTTGAGCAAACTTAGGATCAAATTATCTTATACTTATTGAGAATTCAAAAGAGTAGTTAAAGTAGGTGGCTAGTAGCAAGTAATAGAGAAGAATCCTTTGTATTTATTTAAGAAAAGAGGTGAGTAATTAAACCATTTATTCTTTTATGGTACATTAATTTTGAGAATTTAAGATGAAAAAGAGATATATTTTAAATAGTAATTTTTATACAATTATATTTTATCAAAAGCTTAACTCTATCAAAATCGAAATTTTATGAAATACTATATTAGATTATAAAATTAATTTATTGACTATTTTAATACGTTGATTTGTCGGTTTTTACGATGTTTTATGATTGTTTGAATATATTTTTTTGAAAGATTATTTTAATAAGATATTATATTTAAATATGATTTTATGAAAGTAATTGTTAAAAACAAACTATTTTTAATGTATGTGTTTGAGATGAATTTATGCTCTAGATTGGTAGATCTTGTATACCATAATTATTTGCCTATATGAGTTAATTACTTCATATAAATGAATTTTATCCCTTATGAGATGTGTTTTAAACTTCTCAAAGAGTCTTGTATCCCACACTAGATAAACTCATACTCCACAAGATGAGATAATATTCATTTTGTAAAAGTCGTACATCTCCATATAACAATGAAACAATGGCATTTAATTGATTTTATTTTCTACAGATCAATAATGTTGTATTTGATTTATAGGATTGTATTATAGATGTGAATTATTGTTAATTTTAAGTTGATGAGTTTATATATTTTTTTAAAGTAATTGTTTATTCTAGTAGTTATTTATATTATCTATATTTCTAAAGTATTTATGGAAGAACGTATGTGTCATGGTCAATTTTTCAGATTACCGCGTCGACTGAGAATATATCTTGTTTTAAACTTGTGTGTATTATTCACTGAGATTTAGTATCTTATTAAGGTGTTGTTTTCAATGATTGGGGACATCAAGAGCTGAGAAGTCACACCTCATTCGATAAGAGTAATTTCATTATATTAGATTAGTAGATAAAAAATAAGTAGGCATGATATTTACATCGTATTTATTTTGGGATTAATTATTAAATATTCAATATTTTGATTATTTAAGAATTTTAGTTGTAAAGATTTATTTAAAGATTTTACTATATTATTTCTTTCGAACAATTAATTATTTATTATTAATACCTTATTCTACTATGCTCATAAATTTATTGGCTTAATATACTCTATTATAAATGAAGATTTTATATCCAATATATATTTTCAATATTCTTCTACGACTCATCTTAATGCATTATATTGGAGAAATTGAAACATATATACATAACCAATCTAAAAAATCTCTTTGGATATGGATAACATTGGACTATAAACCCATTAATTTATTGTAAACTAAGGGAATGACTTACTTATATTAACTAAGTGACTTGATGCAAATTAATTTAGAAGTTATGATCTCAAAAACATATTTTAGATAACTATCTTTTGACTATGAAAGAGATCACCTATTCAAATTACTTGACAAAACAATCTCATAAATTTCTGGTTGTCAGTTAACTACAAACATACATGTCACCATTTAATTTATGATCGATGTATTGATTCAAATGATCTACATGATTGGTGTATTGATTCAAAAATACAACCTCATATACATTCTAGAAATATGAGAGACTCATTCTCTCAAATTGTCAACTTCTTTTGAGAATTAATAACAACAACAATTATTTCATTGAAGAATCTTTTGACTCTTTCAATACATGTTGACATAAAAATTTAACTATTTGTGGCATTGTAATTGATCCAGGATGAGTGAACTAGTCTTGCCAACATTAAATTTCAATATGATTTGTATACTTTCTAGCCTACAAATAATACACATGTTAATATGTTTCAATTGTTCCAACTCATTTGAATCAATAATGAATAAACATAATTTGTAAAATTGTGTAATCAAATGAAAGAATTTATTGTATATTATTAAGACCTAATTTCTCTTTGGTGTTATCATGCATATATCAAATATTACCATTTACATAAATATGAGATCACAAAATTTTATTCGACGAATAAAACTCTATAAACCATATGACATATGTTATTTAAATAACAATAAATTAAATCAAAAGAAGAAAAGACAATATTATTATTATTATTATTATTATTATTATTATTATTATTATTATTATTATTATTATAGAAAGAACACTACTTTCCTCAACTTACACAATAACTTGAATGGTTTACAATAAAGACTTTGATTGAGATCAATAGTGTATAACAATTGAGTACAATGATAACAATCTAATATAATTTCAAGTACAATAGAGTTCTCAATGATATGACAATGTAAAATCTGTACTTGAAATATGAAAGTGAAACTTTGAATAAATCAAAACATTTCAGAAAGTCTGTTCAAAGTTGTTTTAAGATTGATGTTAAGATATTGAAAAAAGAGTTGGAAAAAGTGTTATTCGTTAAGTCTGAAGCTATGAAGTATTTATACTTCTTTGACATCACTTCAGATCAGTGGCAATCGTTCCTAGAGGTTTGATGAACATATGCAATGATCCAGGTTGAATCTGAACTGAAAAATTGTATTGCTTTGCAGTTATATTCGGCTACAGTAGAAGTGTAGTCGAATACACCTCTTTGTAACGTTCAGTTTTATTTGAATTTTGAAGCTTGTATTCGAATTCACATGTTGAAGTAACTGTCGATTTACGAGAAAGGGGGGTTTGAATTGTAAATGCACCCTTTTAAAATTTCCTGTTGAAAACTTAAGAAAATAACTCAAGATTGATCTTGGTTGTGAAAACAGAAAACGAAGAACGTTCTTGGTTTTAACTAGAAAATGAAGAACGTTCTTGGTTAGTTAAAATCAGTAATTCAATTTATGTATTTCACTTGATAATCAATCAGACTGAAAGTAAATAGATAAGGAAAGATATACCACACAAGGATATATCCTGGTTCACCCAACCCGGGTTACATTCAGTCCTCACAACCGTGAGATTTTCCACTAAGTGTTTAAAATAAACGACCTTCTTGGTTTTACAACACCTAGCTTAGATCAATCCTGATCTATTACAAAGTTAAAGCCTTTCGACCCAAAAAGGAGTTCAATCAAGTCACCTATCAACCTTGATAGGATTTCTTACAATCTACCCAAACTATACTAAACTCTTATAGTTCGAGTTTTACAATAAGGATGAGATTGTTTTGTTAGAATCTGAGAAGGCTCAATACTTGTTTGATTTCTGATTCTTTGACAGAGAAATACACGAGAATGATTTTAGGAATTGAATGGGAAAAATCAGAATTGATTTAATGTATGTGAGTGAGAGAAATTCAAATATGATTGAAATGAGTAATGAATTGCTTAGTACTTGAAGCTCCGATTTTTTCTTAAGCATTTGCCTTCCTTTTATAGGCTTTTAGGACATTTAATAATGATCAAAAGAGCTTTTGGTAGTGCTCTGTCAGTTTTGACCAAAACCAATATATATATGAATAAAAATATTCCAGCCTTTGAACACTCTATGAAATCTGTTTGATTGGACGTTTTTCTTCATTCTTGATCAGATTTCTTTTGTTTTTAATGATCCTTTATACCTCAGATATATTTGTTGATGATATTGCTTCAATATGGAGATTTGATTCAGCCAAAACAACATAGAGAGTGATGATCGTTTGCGGAAGAATGATGTTGAAAATTCTGGAGACTGATGATCCTTCTGGAGATTGTTCTGAACATTCTGGAGACTGATTTGATCATTTTGGAGATAGATATGATCATTCTGGAGACTGATGATCATTCTGGAGACTGATGAGAACTTTATGCAGATTGATGTTATTATTTTAGAAATTGATGTTTAACATGTTGGAGAATGATGTTAGCATGCTGGAGATTAATGCTAACATGCCAGAGAATGATGTCAGCATGCTGGAGATTAACGTCAACATGCTAGAGAATGATCAGAATGTTGTAAAAAATGTTCTTCGTTCTTGACAGTCAAGCAAGAGAAGGTTCATATCAGTTTGGTCTTGCTAATTCGTAATCTTCTCTCTTTGTGATTCAAGTAGTTTTTTTTTTAATCTGATCATCGCAGTTTGTTCCTTGCCAAGTGCTAATGATATAGATGTGAAATCCAGAGGCTAAAACTTATTTTAACTAGTGGAGGTTGATTGATTTTGGAGTTGTGATGATCATTCTTGAAACTGGAGAACATTATCCGTTTTTCAGATTTTGTTAAGAATGTTCTTTATGCTTGTATGTTCAGTTTCTTGTCTTTTTATGCTGATTTCTTTGCTTTGTTTAAATCGTATCTTTAAATTATTACACTCAAAAGCACAAGTTAAATTAAAATAACATTTAGAATCATAATTAACATTCTTAATTAACTTTTTTGTTTGTTTTCATCAAAACATTAAATTGAGATTTTGTTTCAACAGATGTGTGAATTTGGCCACTAACTTGGTTTTGTATTCGGCTACACCATGTTGTAGTCGAATACAAATGTGCAGTTTTAGCTACTGACTTAACACTCGTATTTGAATATACTATCTCATAATCGAGTATACTATCTTATATTCGAATACAGAAGTCCAATTTTAGCTATTGACTTAAAACTCGTATTCGAATCCACTGTCTCGTAGTCGAATATAGATATTCAGTTTTAGCTACTGACTTGAGTCTATATTCGGCTACAACATGTTGTATTCGAATACAACATTGATTTTTGTCAAAAACTTTATTTTCAAACATTGTTCATGCGTTTTGACACTTTGAAAATTCTTTTGATGCATATGCTTAAATGAAAGGTGCTCATGTGCATTTGAAATATAAGAATATTAGATTGCATCATGTACCTTTACATTATAAGACATCTAGCATATTTGACCATAGTTTATTTCGATTGTTTGACTTCTTTTTGAGCTTTGCAACTTGATCACATTCTTTGGTTTTTGTCTTCATCAAAAACATGTGTTTTACATTCTCCCCTTTTTTTATTATGACAAAAACTTGTTGTTTTGAGAGGCTTCAACATGTTTGAAAGTTTTAAAAGTTATCCCCCATAATTCATGCATACTCCTCCATTGAGCTTGAGTTCATGCCATCATATTGTAAAAATTTTGAAGACCTACAAAAGGTTTTAACAACAACATACCAAATTTTCTCCCCCATTTTGACATGATCTAAAAGAAGGAAAAAAAAATAGAAAATACAATCCAAGCATACAAATACTTATATAGGGAAAATCAAAAATTTGTATTAGACTACACACTTGTTGTATTCGAATACAAGATTTGTTGGAAATATGTATTTGACTGCATACAATGTATATTCGGATATGATATCGAAATTTTGCTTTTAAAAGAAATTTTCACTAAAAAGACAACATGTAAAGCACATATTCATATTTATAAAACACATAAACATCAAAGAATCAATTTTATCAACATATCAAGTGAAGATTTTAGATATTGAAGAGAACTGACTTACAAAGTATCAATACCTTGTATTAGTAGCTTTCTTGACCCACACATAATGCCCATTTGGAACACCAAATTTCTTAAAATGAAAAGCATTAGGTGTGTGGCCAGTTTGACCACAATAAAAACATGTAGGGGTAGATTTACTTCTATATGTAGGTGTTTGAGATTTCTTTTGGAGAAAGTTCTTCTTATAGTAATGATGATCGTTTTGCATAGTTGTAACTTTCTCTTTGTTGGATTGATCAATTGCGTTAACAAATATGGTTTTATTAATACTTGGTTTATCAAACTTTGAATAACCAAGACCACTCTTGTCATTGGAATATCTCTGCATATTAAGAATATTTTCAAATCCAACTTGTCCCTTTTCATATCTTTAAATTACTCTAATTAATTGGACAATTTTGAAAGAAAGAGAATCACACTTATTGCATGTAAAATTATATTTTAATTTTTCAAAATCTTTTTCCATAGTGTCAATTTTCTCTTTAAGAGATGAAATTTGTTTCTTTTGAGTTGACACTATTTTGAACAAATTTTTACATTCTATACTATTTTTATGTGTCCTAGCTTGCCACACTCAAAACAAGTGAAGTTTTGATTCGAAGTGGAGATATCCTTCTCCCTGGAAGTTTTTCTTTTCTTTCCAAATTTATAAGTTTTTTTCATTTTGAAGGAGCTTACCAAATCTCTTTACAAGGGAGGTGATGATCTCATCTTCATCTGAATTCTCATCATCGATTTTCTCTTTTGACTCCGCTTTTAAGGAAATGCTCTTTGGCTTCTTTTCTTGACTTTGATTATATTATAGCCTTTCAAGTTCAATTTCATATTCTTGAAGTTTTCAGAAAAGTGCAAAAAGAGACACATGTGATAGGCTTTTCTTTTCATAAATTGTCATTACTTTAGGTTGCCAAGCCCTTATTAATGATCTTAGAACTTTAAGGTTCAATTCATTATTAGTGAAGATTTTGCCAAGCGCCGTCATGTGGTTGGTCAGATGAGAAAATCTTTTTTGTAAGTCCAGAATAGATTCTCCGGGCAGCATTCGAAATAGTTCATATTCTTGAGATAATGTATTGAGTTTAGAATGTCCTCAATAGTTCCTTCATGAGTTAATTCAAGAGTATCCCAAATTTCTTTAGCCATTTTGCAATGAGATACACGAAATAATTCATCCATTCCAAGTGCTGATTGTAACATGTTTTTGGCCTTCTTATCAAACATCACTTTCCTTTTATCATCATCTGTCCATGAGGCTTTTATCTTTGTTTCTTCTTTTTTGTCGATGACTTTTTTGGAACATAGGGACCATTTTCTACTGCATCCCAAATATCATCTCCTTGTGCTCAAGACATGCTTGCATGCGTATCTTCCAAAAGTCATAATGTTCTCTAACAAAGGAAAGTGGTTTATTGCAACTACCACCATCTCTAAAAACTGGTTGTGCAAAAGCAATATATAAGGATCGAGGAGAAAATTACCAGAACCTGCTCTGATACCAATTGTAAGAACAGAGACGCACCTAAGAGAGGGGTGGGAGTGAATTAGGTGTATATAAACTTTCTGATTTTTAGAGACTTAGTGGATTATTTTTCTATTTAGGATTGATGTATGTAAAAATGTAAATGGTAGAAAAATAAAGAACACATCAGTTTATCCTTGTTCCCCTTATAACTAAGGGTATATCCAATCCTCTTGCACACCACAAAGATTATCCATTATTGTTAGAATAAGTACAAGTCCCACCCTAGGACCTCTGTTACAAACTCCTAACAATTACCCTAAGATAGCACACCACTATCTTAGTTTACAACACTTGAAGAAAGAACACTACTTTCCTCAACTTACACAATAACTTGAATGGTTTACAATAATGACTTTGACTGAGATCAAGAGTGTATAACAATTGAGTACAACGATAACAATCTAATATAATTTCAAGTATAATAGAGAACCTTTCTCAATGATATGAAAATGTAATATCTGTATTTGAAATATGAAAGTGAGACTTTGAATAAATCAAAACATTTCAGAAAGTTTGTTCAAAGTTGTTCTAATATTGATGTTAAGATATTGAAAAAGAGTTGGAAAAAGTGTTATTCGTTAAGTCTAAAGCTATGAAGTATTTATACTCCTTAGACATCACTTCATATCAGTGTCAATCGTTGAGGTTTGATGAACATATGCAATGATCCAGATTGAATCTGAATTGAAAAATTGCATTGTTTCGCAGTTGTATTCCTAGGAATTCTGAACCTCGTGCAAGAGGATGGACTGAACTAGTCCAAGGACAGCTGGATGGCAATTTCATAAATATGAGGAAAGACCTTGGACTTTTTGATTGAAGACCCCAACGGTCATAAAGCATTTGCCACTTGGAAATTTTATCTCAAAGTCTCTAAAAAAGGCAATATGCTCTTCATCATCAATACATAACAATATTGCATAAAAAGATCAAGTATCTCAAAGCTATCATGAGCAATATACATCCTCTCTTTATACTTTCTATAATCCTACACTAGATCTTTGAAATATCTTTTTAAAAAGTGTTTAAGTAAAGAGAAGCAATCACACACATATCACTTTGTAATTTCCACGTGAGTTACACTTGGAAATAGTTGAAACTTGTAAGAAACAAGATTGTAAGCTTGGTGAGGCTTAGGGATGGCAATGAGGATGGTTTGGGTAGGTATTATAGTACCCGTCCCCATACCCGCAGCTTAAAAAAATACTCATACCCGTGCCCGTATCCTCTTGAGTATCAATTTTAATACATGTACCCTTACCCTCTGGGTGCCTAAGTGTCCGTACCCATACTCATTGCCCACGCTTTAACTAAAATATATCGATAAATAAATGATATTGTTGTGATTAAATTTAAAAATTATTCAAATATTTTAACTCCATTCATAAAGTATTATAAACCAAAATATTTTCTAACTCAAAATATTTCAAATGAACACTCGTTACAATAGACATTCTAATATTCATAATAATAATAATTTATGAAGTTGCAAGTCCTACGACAATATTATTCAAGATCTATAAAAACAATTGATAGTAAGTTGCAAGTATAATTATAAAGTCACAATTAATAAGACACAACTCGTAATTATAAGGTCACAATTATTTACATATTCATCATAATCAAATTCTTAAAAAGTTTGCAAACGTTTATCTTTCAATTATATATATTTTTATGGTCTAATGATATTAATAGATGTTAAAACATAAAAGAAAATAATTAATTAAACTAAACATTAATATAATAAATAAATAATATATTTATATAAGTTCAGGTGCGGGGCGGAGTGGGTACTATAGTACCCGTACCCATACCCGCTTAATTTTGTGGGTATTTACCCGTCCCCGTGTCCGTACCTATTATACGGGTTTTTACCCTACTAATTATGGGTTTTCTTTTTTGCGGGTACCCATTAGGTCTAGGTCTAATTTCCATCCCTCAAGAAAAATACACCAAGGATCTACTTAAAAAATATAACATGAGTTCGACAAAGAGTATGGGAACTCCTATGCACCCATCCTCCATGCTACACAAGGATGATGAAGGAACTTCAATATCTGAAAAGGAGCACAGAGGGATGATTGGATCCTTGTTGTACTTAACAGCTAGTAGACCAGACATAGTCTTTGTAGTCGGTCTTTGTGCAATATTTCAATCATCTCCAAAAGAATCTCATCTTACGGCAGTAAAAAAGATTTTTAGATACCTTGTTGGCACAACCAACCTTGGAATATGGTATAAAAAATGCTCAAATCTTGACCTCATAACCTATTGTGATGTTGACTATGCTGGAGACAAAGTTGAAAGGAAGAGCACAAGTAGAGCTTGCCAATTTCTTGGTAAATATGTACCATTGCTCTATCAACTATAGAGGTTGAATATGTATCAGCTGCACAATGCTGCTCAAAATTATTGTGGATAAAGAATAAACTAAAAGATTACTCTCCAATGTACGCAAAAATTCTCATCCTCTATGGTAATACAAGTGCCATTAATCTTTCAAAAAATTCCATACAACATTCAAGATCTAAGCATATTGAAATTAAACTTCATTTTATAAGAGATCATGTTCAAAAGGGGATATAGAATTAATTTTCATTGATATTGAAAATCAATTGGCTGATATTTTTACCAAACCTCTCCAAGAGGATCGATTCAAAAATATATTGGAGGAACTCTCCATCATTAATTTATCCAAAGTTTTTAATTTTTTTATTTTGAATATCATTGTTTTATTTTTTAATTTTTGCTTATTAGTTAAAGTATTCTTAAGGAAAGATCAAATATGATCTTTTAAATAAGCCTAAGAATCAAAGGATAGGTAAACCAACAGAAAACACAATGTCTTTTTTGGTGAAACTTTCTCTGGTCACGTTAGACAAGGCATGCACATGCCTCACGTTTCCCATTGGTCCGCCTGGTGGTATGGCTCCCATGTCTTCCATCTCGCATTTAATGCATAGACTGCCATCAATGACCTTTACTGTGTTTCCCATAACCTCTCCTAGCTATCATCATCACACTACCATCAACGGGTCCCTATTCTTCCTCCTCTAACGAGTATTTTTTTTTTAGTTCTAACCTCCCACTACTTAAATTTCTTTTATTCCTCTTATATCAGTTTCAAAACCTTCAAAAACCATCCTCCTTCTCAAACAATTCTATTTTTTCATCTCCTATTCACAAATGGCTCGCACAAAACACACTACCAAACGTAAAATTTCCTCTCAGTATCCAGAAAATAGTTATAACAATTATTCAAGCAATGCATATGACGATCATGAAGAAGATCACGTTGTAGCCTCTCCTCCTCATGAACCTTCAAACTTATCTCATCCTCCTCAGCAATCTAAAAAAATTACTTCTCCACCTTCTACTCCAAAATCCAAAAACCTTTCCTCATCAAACACCATTTCCTCTGCACCAATTAGAAGATCCTCCAGAATTTTGTCTGGGGTTGTTTCTTCAAGAAAAACGTTTCCTCAAGACAACACTATCCACGTTGTCAACTCGGATGATTCTGAGGAAATCACTTCTGTTGCATCCATCCCTAAATCATCATTTGAAAAACCTACTTCCAAAATATCCACTCCAAAAAAATCTAGAACTCCATCAACCAAAAAGAGTCAACCTCCTTCCAAAAAATCACGTTCACCATAATTTTAAAGTATACTTTATGTATTTTAGTGTATTTTGGTATTGAACTCGGAGGCTTTTTAGCCAAAGTTATTAATATTTTGGAGTTTATATGACCAAAAAGATATTTGATGCCCGATTAAAATTACTCGTCGATAAATAAATTAAATTAAGTACGGTGAATCCTTTATGAAGAATTTAATGTCTTATGGGTGAAATGGTAATTTTAATAAATATCTAGATATTTGGAGATATTTGTTAAAAGTAATTAATATATATAAATACACACACACACACACACACACACACATATATATATATATATATATGTTTGTGTAGAGGGAAAAGAGAAGGAAATAGAAAGAAAAGAAATAGAAAGGAAGGAAAAAGAAAGAAAGGAAAAGGGAAAGAAAGAAAGCAAAATCCATCTTCTTCCTCTGCCTCGCGTGACCCCCTTCTTCCTCCTTCTTCCATTTTCATTTTCGCTTCTTCCTTTTGTTCAAGAATAGAAACCCAAGGCTTAGTGGGTAAGAAAGCAAGGATTTCTCAGCTTCATACTTCCTCGTTGTTTCGAAAACGAAGAAAAACGGTGTTAGGGATTTCAAAACCGTCAAACACAAACCTCCCCGTTTCATTTAGATCTAAGCTTCGTTTCGCAAAGAGATAGAAGGGAAATTTGTTCACTACCATGCTACGATGCTAGGGAACCAACTTTGGAAGCGACGTTACAGCGGAGATTTTATCGGATTTACTTGTGGTACCGTAATCGCACGTTAAAGCTAACGTGAAGGTAAGGGCTCCTTCCAAACTTCTAGTTTGCATTTAGGGACTTATTTGTGGTTTTGTGGAAAAGAATTTTGTTAGGGTTAAATGGTTGATTTGGGGAAAATGAATTTAAGGCTTTATGGGTAAAATCTTAGAGTTAGGTTTTGGTGATATTGATGAAGCGTTGAGAATGGGGAATCTCTTAATGTCTCGGTTACTTAACTATCGTTTTTGAAAATCGTTTCGGTAAATGAGTATTAAGAATGGGGAATCTCTTAATATGACTGTTTGCTTAACGTTTTGTTTTGAAAATCATTAAGTTAAATCGGTATTAAGAACGGGGAATCTCTTAATGACTTATTTAATTAATGTTGTTTGAAAGTCGTTTAAGTTAAATGGGTATTAAAAATGGGGAATCTTTTAATATCTGCATTTGCTTAACGATTGTTGTGAATGGAGTCTGTGTATGCTCATGCATTTCATTGGTAAATTGTGTTGACCCGTGATAGGTGACACCTCGGTAAACTGTACTGACCCGTGATAGGTGGTACATTTACGATTTACATTTTTGGTGAATTGTGCTGACCCGTGATAGGTGGCACCTTGGTAAATTGTACGGACCCGTGATAGGTTGTACGTTTGCGATTTATATTTTAGTAAATCGTGTTGACCCGTGATAGGTGACACCATGGTAACTGTACTGACCCGTGATAGGTGGTACATTTACGATTTACATTTTTGGTGGATTGTGCTGACCCGTGATAGGTGGCACCTAGGTAAACAGTACTGGTCTGTGATAGGCGGTACGTTTACGATTCCCGCTTTTTCTTTTAGTAAATCGTGTTGACCCGTGATAGGTGACACCATGGTAACTGTACTGACCCGTGATAGGTGGTACATTTACGATTTCCGCTTTTTCTTTTAGTAAATCGTGTTGACCCGTGATAGGTGACACCATGGTAACTGTACTGACCCGTGATAGGTGGTACATTTACGATTCCCGCTTTTTCTTTTAGTAAATCGTGTTGACCCGTGATAGGTGACACCTCGGTAAACTGTACTGATCCGTGATAGGTGGTACGTTTATGATTTACGCTTTTTAGTAAATCGTGCTGACCCGTGATAGGTAGCACCTCGATAATTTAGTACTTCGGCCTGTGATAGGCGGTACAATTATGATTTACGGCCCTTCGAGGAGGGTTTTGGTTTGGAATTCCGAGTCCATGCATTTTGGCATATACGCATTGCATTAGGATGCTTGACACACGAGTCGTGTTTGATTCAAGTGTATGATTGAGTGTTTGAACTTGAGATGTCATTGTGATTGTGATGATTGTACTAAGTGTCTATGTTTTGGAAAGAATTGTGTGTAAGTGAAATTGATTGTAAAACTGTTTCGAAACTCAAGTTGTCGTGGTGATTGTGTGGAAATTGCTAAGTGTTATGTTTTGGAGTTGTGTGTGAATGTGATTGAGTTAGTTTATGTAGTTTTAAGAAAAACATGCAGGGAAATCGATTCCCAAATCGATTCTATTAAAAAATATTCCTCAAAATCGATTTGGCAATCGATTGGATTCATTACAGGAGCTCAACCATTTTGACAAAATCGATTTGGAAATCGGTTGGCCTTAATACAGGGGCTCAGTTATTCATTCAATCGATTGAATTAAGCCCATAGTACAGTTTTCACGAAAAACCCTCAGGAAATCGATTTCCCAAATAATTGGCTTTAACACAGAGGCTCAGTTATTCATTCAATCGATTTCCCAATCGATTGATTTAAGCCCAGAGTTCAGTTTTCACTAAAACCCTTCATCCAACTCAATTTCCCAATCGATTGGCTTAGTGGAAATTCTTATTTTGAGTTAGATGATCGATTGCTCAATTGGTTCATCAATGGATTGGCCAGTTGTTTATTACTTGATTGATTTAAGACTTATTTTGACTTCATTTTCATTTGGCAAGCATTATATGAACTTTTAGCATATGGAAAATCCTTTTAAGGTGCATGCTTAGTGGAAAGGTTATTTTGTGCATTCAAAAACTTAAATGTTATGTGTTAACTGTTAATTTCGGTTGGTGACCCTTTACAACTATTGTGGAAATCTGGGCTTTGCCCTCAGATGAGAGTCAGGACAATCCTACCGGTTCGTACCCTGTGGATGGGAATGTAGACAGGAACGCTTGACGGGAGCTATGTTAGGAGGATCTTACGGGGCGCGTGGAGATCACTCAGGGTGTATAGTTTTTTTTGGTAGAATGATCAGATTAGGTTGACATAGAGGGAACAAATGTCTTTATTTTGGATTGCGTTTATTTTAAATTGGAAGATTGTATCTCTACTAATATTGTCAGCACGACATCTTATGTTAATGGATTCCATGTATCACTGGCTGTTGTGTAAATACTTTGGACTCATATTTCAAAAACTATTCCATTGCGTATCAATTATATTGACTTATATAATTATCCAAAGGTATTTTACTTAATTATTCTTTGTTTCATTAATTTGTTTTTAGAAAGAAAAAAAAATCGGGGTGTAACATCTCGCATTTAATGCATAGACTACCATCAATGACCTTTACTGTGTTTCCCATAACCTATCATAGCTATCATCATCACACTACCATCAACGGGTCCCTATTCTTCCTCCTCTAACGAGTATTTTTTTTTAGTTCTAACCTCCCACTACTTAAATTTCTTTTATTCCTCTTGTATCAGTTTCAAAACCTTCAAAAACCATCCTCCTTCTCAAACAATTTTATTTTTTCATCTCCTATTCACAAATGGCTCGCACAAAACACACTACCAAACGTAAAATTTCCTCTCAGTATCCAGAAAATAGTTATAACAATTATTCAAGCAATGCATATGACGATCATGAAGAAGATCACGTTGTAGCCTCTCCTCCTCATGAACCTTCAAACTTATCTCATCCTCCTCAGCAATGTAAAAAAATTACTTCTCCACCTCCTACTCCAAAATCCAAAAACCTCTCCTCATCAAACACCATTTCCTCTGCACCAATTAGAAGATCCTCCAGAATTTTGTCTGGGGTTGTTTCTTCAAGAAAAAAAGCTTCCTCAAGACAACATTATCCATGTTGTCAACTCGGATGATTCTGGGGAAATCACTTATGCTGCATCCATCCCTAAATCATCATTTGAAAAACCTACTTCCAAAATATCCACTCCAAAAAAATCTAGAACTCCATCAACCAAAAAGAGTCAACCTCCTTCCAAAAAATCACGTTCATCTCCTTCCAAAACAACTTCCACCGTCCCTCTATTTGATTCTCCAGTTTTGGATAAAAATTACTTTTCCAAATGGCAAAATAAATCTGTAGTAAATAGAAAGCTCATTGACCTTAATGACTTGAAACGAGGTGGTTTCAATGTGGAAGAAGTTTTCGATCATCTAGGATGGACTTCTTTCCTTTGCATAAATGAACCCCAATATCCATACCTTGTGAAAGCCTTCTACGCTGCTTGTAATGGATCTAAAGGAAGTTCTGGGTTTAGCTTCATACTCAAAGGAGTTCATTTGGAAGTCAACCCCACCATTTTATGCCAAATTCTTGACATTCATGATGCAGGGGATTACTATTTTTTTGAAACTTGGTATGCACAATATCAAATCACTCGATCCTCTATCATCCAAAATTATTTGATAAATCCCCCTAAACCTCTCGTGGCTTCAAATCTTCTCCCTCTATGTCGTATCCTTCATAACATATGTGTGCACTCTATAGTGCCAAGGGCTAGAAGTTATGAAAAGGTCACCGAGCTTGACATTCTGCTTATCCATCATCTAATGACTGGAACACCCCTCCTTTTGGGAAATATAATATTTAATTTTATGTTGAATGCTGTTGTCTTAGGTCGATCAGCTCCTTATGGGATGATCTTGACCAACTTTTTAGAATTTTCAACATTCCTTTAGATGATGAACAATCTGTTCAGTTCAACAATTCCTTCTCCATGAAAAATGTCAAACAGATGAAACTAAATCTTCTTGAACAAACTCCAATTATAAAAGCCCCCATTCACAAAAAATCATCAATTACCTCACCACTAACTTCAAAGAAAAAGAAGACTTCTTGTTCTCCATCTGCAAATCCACAACCTGAACCTACCATTAATCAACCTCCTCTAGAGGTTACTGGTTCTCCACCATCTCTTCCTACTGCTCGCATTCCCACTCCTTCATTTGACTCGGTTGACTCCACTCTTCCTCAATCTCCACTACTCAACAAAATTCCCTCAACTCACGATGACGCTCTTTCAATTGAGGATGCCTTTGAAGACGATCCTCTACCATTTATAGAGGATGGTGAAGACCTATACTTTGATCTGAATACATCTTATGACCACCCATCTTCAAAGGCCCTCCTAAGAATGTGCCTGCCGAAATATCCTCTAGTCCAACTCGAGTAAGTTTAAACTCTGCTCCTCTTTCTCCAAAAATGTACCATTTAATTCTGCCCCAATATTAGAAGAACAGTCCCAACCTCTTCTAGAGGTTCCTGGGCATTTTAGCTATTTTGATTCCTTCTTGGCTACAACATTTGGTAATTCTTCAAAAGATAAGGCTAGAAGCTCGCACAACAAAAGTGCAAGTGTAAATGATGAACCCCAAGAATCAAATCCCAGCAAGAGATATGTAGGAAAACAGAACAACAAGCAATTGAAGCTACTAACGACCATTCGAAAGGGTCAAAAGAAATTGCTTCCCATTGCTCAGTTTGGCCTCATTCTTGAATGGGTCACCAAACATTTGGTTCCTTCTGTTGCTGCTGATGATTGTCCTCCTGTGCTACCGGCCCAGCCATCCTACGTTCCTGACTCTTCATCCTCATCATCATCTAAAGATTCATCCTCCTCCACATAACTCTACTTTGTTTTACTACTTTTTGTTGCTGACCTCATTCAAGGGGAGTCAAATTAAGTGAAACTTTTTGTTGTATATTTTGAAATTATGTTAATGTTTTGTTATTATGTTTAAGTTGTTGGAACATTTGAATCATTTATGATAGTTCTATTTCCCTTAATATTGCATAATCTCAAAATTGCTTTTAATTTGAAAGTTAAAAAAGGAAATTTTTTTCAAAACTATTACTTGTATAATTGAGGGGGAGCTTAATTATTTCTTCCATACATATTACAAAAAATCATAATCTAAAGAATTTTGTCATCATCAAAAAGGGGGAAATTGTTGAGACAAAATCTCTCTCAAATAGTTTTAATGATAACAAAATTATTTAAAAGATTATGATTGTGGTTAATGACTAATTTGTACTTTTGAGTGAATTCATATAAGAAAACAGGTTATTAATCATTAAGATTAAAAAGAGAAAAATCTGATTCAAATTTGGAGGATTGGAATTCGCGAGGATGACCTCGCAAGAGGATGAAACTTCAAAACTGCAGAATACTCATCCTCACCGAAACAAATGTTTTTTATTCATTAAGAGACGACAAAATAGTATTAAAGAATGAATAAATAAAGCATTTGAAATAAAGAAGTCAGAATGCAAAAGAATAGGTACGAGGATAGATTATACTAGGATGGGCCTATGGTCAACATCTTTGAAAGCAACACAACATCATTGAAAGCGATCCAACATATCTCTCTCACATGCTGAAAACGGCCCAACATTAACCTACAAAAAGGCAGTAGCTAATAAGACAAATATGTAGCTCTTACATGTCTTAAAGAAAGGAAAAAGAAAAGGACAACACATGTCAAAGTTCCTAGGAATTCTGAACCTCGTGCAAGAGGATAGACTGAACTAGTCCAAGGACAGTTGGATGGAAATTTCATAAATAAGATGAAAGACCTTGGACTTTTTGATTGAAGACTCCAACGGTCATAAAGCATTTCCACTTGGAAATTTCATCTCAAAGTCTCTATAAAAGGCAGTATGCTTTTCATCATCAATACATAACAATATTGCATAAAAAGATCAAATATCTCAAAGCTATCAAGAGCAATATACATCCTCTCTTTATACTTTATATATATCCTACACTAGATCTTTGAAATATCTTTTTAGAAAGTGTTTAAGTAAAGAGAAACAATCATACACATATCACTTTGTAACTTCCACGTGAGTTATACTTCGAAATAGTTGGAACTTGTAAGAAACAAGATTGTAAGCTTGGTGAGGCTTAGGGATGGCAATGAATAGGCTTTGGGTAGGTACTATAGTACCCATCCCCAAACCCGTGGTTTAAAAAAATACCCATACCCGTGCCCGTACTCTCTTGGGTATCAATTTTAATACCCGTACTTTTACCCTCTGGGTACCTAAGTGTCCGTACCCTCTTGTGATTTCACCTTTTTAAAATTTCCAGTTAAAACTTAAAGAATTTAGCTCAAGATTAATCGTGGTTATAAAAATAGAAAAACGGATAACGTTCTTGGTTAGTGAAAAACACACAATTTAACTTGATAATCAAAAGACTAAAAATAAATAGAGATAAGGGAAAAGATATCACACATGGATATATCCTGGTTCACCCAATCCAGGTTACGTCCAGTCCTCACAACAATGAGATTTTCCACTAAGTGTTCAAAACGAAAAACGTTCTTAGTGTTTACACCACCAGTCCATCTCAACCTTGATCTGTTACAATCTTCACCTTCCAACCTAGAAATGATTTTTACAATCATCTTTCAGCCTTGAAATGATTTTTACAAACACACTCAATCTAACATAAAAGATAGACTTGAGTTGCAAATGATATGTATGATAAAAGTGTTTGGGATCTTGAAACTTCTCAACACATGTATGAGATAAATGAAAGACAAACTAAGTAAATAATGATCCAAAGATATAGTGAGTAGAGTTGGAGTTTGCTTCAAAGTTTTTTGACTTGTTACTTGAACGAGTGTTGATAGATTTGTAAATTGAACTATTGTCTTCATCTTCCAATTGATCTTCAATTTATAGATGATAAAAGGCTTTGAATATTCAGTTTAAAATGAATATATCCATTGGACACACTTCCCAAGTGTCAGATATATTTTAAAGCAATTAAACATGTGTTTATATTGTTGCCCATAATGTTCTTAACAAATGGAGAGCGTTCTTGCTTTTGGGTATCATGGAAAACGTGAATGAGTGAGTGAATGAGTTGTCATATGTCAGTTCACACTGTTTTGAGTTAGGTTTATTTAGAACTTTATGCATAATATTGTAAGTACAATGTACTTGTGTCACATTGCTCATAACTCATCAATTTGGAGATCAATCTTGAGGCTGTTTTTCTCCTTTGGACATTCAGCTCGAGTTCTAGATTTCACCCTTGATTTGAGCAGTCTTGATACTATTTAATATGTGGTTTAGACTGTGGAAATTATCTTTTTTAATTGTGTCTTTAAAAGAGAATTAAAACCAGAATATTCTTTTGTAAAAACAAGAACATTATTCGTTTCTGTTTTGTATGAGTGCTGAATTTCGACAACTATTATGTGTCAGTCTTTTGTCTCAGAAACATGATGTGCTTTCTGCAAAAAGGTGCAACAGCAGTGTCCTTGTTGTTATGGGTGTCCTTGCTCATAGCTCATCAATTTGGAGATTGATCTTGATGTTTTATTTCGTATTTGTTGATCCTCTTTGATCGAATCTATCTAAAATAATCTTGTGTAGATTATTAAATTCCTCTGTAATGAATAATGATACTTTGTAGTGTAGATAGATGCACTTTCGTAGCTCAGATCGATCTTAAATTAAAGCATATTTTGCTCTTTGTAAATTAGAACGTTCTTGGATTAAAGTTGTAAAAACGGAGAACGTTCTTCGTTTTTGTTTTGAGTGATTGTTGGATTTTGACAATTTTAATAGTTGTTGCTGTTGGATTTTGATCCTTTGATTCCTAATTTTGACATAATTAACAATTCAACAATGTTCATACAATACATGATAAATCTAACATTTGAATTGAGCAAGATTTCAGGAACAACACTTCAATCCTACACACTTGGAACATATTGCTTGGAACACAAGAAATTAACAAAAGTTGATTATTCACTGGTTAAATCGATTGGGAAATCGATTGGATAACAAGGGTGTAAGGATAAGTATATGTCTGTGATTGTATAATTGATTGGAAAATCGACTGACTAAATTAGAATTGAAAATTAAACAAGTCAGTGGCAACCTGATTTACAGGTTAATCGATTGACAAATCGATTGTACATATCACAATGAAAACTGATTGAAACTAATCGACTGGCAAATCGATTGGGAAGTCACAGGGCACTAGGAAATCGATTGACAAATCGATTGCCTAAACAAAATTTCAAAAGGAACTTAAGCCTTGACTAAAACAATCGATTGGACAATCTATTGTGTGAGATTTCAATCAAGTTAAGTTTGGTTGTAATCGATTGGGAAATCGATTGAACTAAACACCAGGTAAGAACTTTTCAGAAAACAAATACCAAATCGATTGGCACATCGACTAACATCAAAATAGCTGAGTCACTGACTTAAACACAATCGATTGGAGAATCGATTGAAAGAACTTTTTGAAACACAATCGATTGGGAAATCGATTGAAACAATGTTTTGATATCTCAGTGAACTCCCAGTTTGTGGCCAAATCGATTATGCATATTTGTGAATCGATTTATTCTGAAAAGTGTGTTAAAAGAATCGATTGGTAAATCGATTAGTTTATGTAGTTTCAAGATTAAAGAAAAACAAGACTCGCGATAATCGATTGGCAAATCGATTAGACATGTTTTATAACTTTAATAAATCGATTGGTGAATCGATTTAGTAGTTGTTTTTCTGAAACTATATAAACTGTCTTTCAATCTTTTTATCTAAGAACCTTGATCATAATTTTCATTTTTCTAAGAACTCAAGATAACTTCAATAACAGATCACAATACACTTTGCTAACAATCTGATATTGCTCTTTCAGATCAAGATCAAAAGATTATCCTTAATCAATGAGAGAGCTGGAAAAGTGATCTTGAGAGAAAAGACAGAGTTCTCATGAACAATCTATGAATATCCAAATTCGTGAGAAGAACACTGATCAAGATTGAAGACTGCTTTTTGTACTTCTGTTAATCTGTCTGTAACAATACTTTGAAACAAAACAAACGCTAGAAATCCAGCTAGAAACTGGTGGCTACTTTCTTGGGTGAGAGTGCTCAACAAGAAAGAGTCGCACTGTGATTCTGTGTTAGATTGACGAGTATCTACAAGGATCAGAGGGTCATCAATAGGAAAGAGATCATTAAGATAGATAGGTTTCAGGGAGGAAACTGGACAATCTGTAATTGATTCTTTCTATTGAAGGAGAAGAAAATCTGAAATCCGATTGGATTTTCAGGACTGGACGTAGGTTGTTGTGGAACAACCGAACCAGGATAAATCTCTGTGTCTTCTTCTCTAACTCTCTCTCTTTAATTTTCTATATTGCTAACTTTGCATGCCTCAAAATTTAAATTCCGCTGTGCACTTGATACTGATTAATTTGGTAAAGAAAACTGATATATTTTCTGTTATTTCGAGGTCAAGATACCAACAATTGGTATCAGAGCTAACTTCTTGAGAGGTAAAACTTATAAGAAGATGGCCTCAACTGACGTTCTGGGAGAAGGCGCTTCGTTAGCTCGACCACCAGCTTTCAACGGTACAGCCTACATGTACTGGAAGCAAAGAATGCTCATATTCCTGGAAGCAAGTGGCATAGATATCCTTGATGCTGTTGAAAACGGTCCGTACATTCCCAAGATTGCAGGAACTGACGACTCAATGATTATCAAGCCTAGAGCCGACTGGTCAGATGATGACAAGAAGAAGGTTGGTTTCAACGCAAAGGCTAAGAACATCATCACGTCCGCCCTATGTGCAGAAGAGTTCTTTAGAGTGTCCAATTGCAAGTCAGCAAAAGAGATGTGGGACATCCTCCAAGAAACTCACGAAGGTACTACTGATGTTAAGAGAGCTCGTGTGAATACGCTCATGCACGAATATGAATTATTTAGCATGAAGAAAGAAGAGTCAATCAGCGATTTGCAAACCAGATTCACACACATAGTCAACAACCTGCATGCACTAGGAAAAGATGTGGATAATGAACAGCAGATTGGAAAGATCATGAGATGTTTAACCAGAGAATGGCAGCCCAAAATTACCGCAATAGCTGAGTCTAAGGATCTAGCAAAGATAACGACAGCAACATTATTTGGTAAATTGAGGGAACATGAAATGGAATTACAACGACTGGATGAATCCGAAATGGAAAGCAGGAAAAAGAAAGGATTATGCTTGAAAGTACAAACCAAGCAATCTAAACCTGAATCCGATAGCTACTCAGATGGATCCAGCAGTGAAAAAGAAGAGACTGAAATCGAATCACTTGTCAAGAAATTTAAGAAGTTTCTGAAGAAGAAAGATAACAAATTCAGAAAACCATCCAGCTCTAAGACTAGTGACATCAAGACAGTTACATGCTACGAATGTGGTAAGATTGGTCACACAAAGTCGGAATGCTACAAACTGAAGAACAAGAATAGAGCTCACAAAGCCAAAAGAGCATATATTGCATGGAGTGACAACGATAACGATGAGTCCTCTGCCTCTTCGGATGAAGAAAAAGTGAATTTATGTCTCATGGCTCACACTAATTCAGAATCTGACAGTGAGGTTAGTTCGCAATTTAATCCAACATATGATGAGCTTCAAGAAGCTTTCAATGAATTGCATGATGATTATGTGAAATCCATAAAACAGTTGTTAAGCACAAAGAAAATGCTTGAACAAATGAATGTTGAACACAAAGAAATTGAAAATTTATGTGAACAACTGAAAAAGGATTCACAAGAAAAATCTGCAAAGTGCATTGAACTTGAAGATACTATTGCATCATTAAAATCTGATTTATTAAATTTTGCAAATAGTAAAGATAAGCTAAATGTCATACTTAGCAATCAAAGACATGTTTATGAAAAATCTGGTTTAGGATATACACCAAATATGCATGTCAAAAGAAAAAATAAAAACAGATCTGGTATTGGTTATATGCAAACCAGAAATGTCAAACATGGTCAAAAATCTTTTATTGCTAAGAATATGTATGATATCTTTACTAAGCCAAATCACCATTCATCCTTTGATGGCAAATGTCATTTCTGTTGTAGAAAGGGACATTTTGTGTCTAACTGCAAATTTAAAAAATTAGCCAATCAAGGATGGAAGCAAGTTTGGATAGCAAAAGAATCTGTGTTTAAGACTGACCCCCCAGGACCCAATCTGAATTGGGTACCTAGATCCAAAAATTAATTATGTTTTTGCAGGTGTACTTGACATCCACCAAGCAAGATTGATATTTGAAAGTGGATGCTCAAGACACGTGAAATGAGACAAGTATGAGAATCTTGTCTTTAACATTAAATGAAGATTAAATGAAGAAAGATTGGTCAACATAGTTGTGTTGATGACAGAGAAAAAGAGTCAATGGCAGTTAATCAGAAGTTTTGTTTGGGATTAAATCGATTGAGTAATCGATTTCGAGTTTGCTCTTTGTTTGTTTAAAGAATCGATTTGGGAATCGATTTGGTTAGCCCAGACTTCAGATTTTGTGGAAAATATTTTGTAAAAATCCCGAGCATCGATTGATTAAGTGTTCAGTATTTGACTTTTGGGACAATCGATTTGGACATCGATTAAGTAACACGGCAAATCGATTTGGGAATCGATTAGGAAAATGACCGTTGCGTACCTTTTTTACTAGCCGTTGGACATCATTATTACACAATCGATTAAGGATTCGGTGTAACGGTAAGCAAATCGATTGGGCAATCGATTGATAAGGGTAAAAGTATAAAAACGAACAGGTCTAAATCGATTTCTTCACTGTTTCAACCCAGATTTATATTTTCTTTCTCTGCTTCATCTTCTTCCTCTGTCTCTGCAACTGATATCTGCAACTATATCTGAACTCTATCTTCACTCATCTCCTCTATTTGCAACCATGGCCCGCGTGAAACAAACACAAGCCCATACTCCTTCACCTTCATCATCTTCAACCAGTGAAACTCCCTCACCGCCACCTACTGTGTCTAAAAGAATTCCGATTCCTACACACAAAATTCTTGCAAAGGACAAGGGCAAGGCTCCTGCTCCTATTCCAGAAAAGATCAAGAAAAGGAAGGAACCACCAAGTGAGAAGTTGTTGGCTGATGCTATGAAAGAAATTGCTCAGAAGAAAAAGAAACCGGTTACTTCACCCCTAGTTAAGAAAACTCCAGCACCTAAAGAGAAGGATGTGGAAGTTATCATTCCAGCAGAGTTTCTTAAACGGAAAATTCATGAAGGCAGAACCCTAGACTTTGGTTTCTTTGATACAGAAGGCTTCACATTCCAGAATCATCTGAGATTTCATGGTCTTGAAGGTTTTCTTTCATCTACTTTGGACAGCTATCCGAGATTGATACGAGAATTTTATGCAAATTTCAAGCTCACTGATGACGGGTTCAAAACTCAGGTTAAAGGTAAAAAATTATCAATGTCTTTTGAAGACTTTGCTGAGTTGACAGGATTGCCATTTCATGGACAATCAATAGACGGCAGTTCTGATGCGGATGCAGCCGACGAAGGTTGGGAAGCATCGCTGGACAGGCACACTGCAGTGAAAGACATCATGGTTGATGGTTTTGTGGAAACCATCTCTTTGCCAATTGGTCAGATGAAGGTACAGCAACGCATGCTCATGTATACATTAACAAGAATGCTTGTACCTCGATCAGGAAATCATGCTGTTGTTCAGAAGCTTGATATTATATTATTATGGGGATTGTCCAAGGAACTTAAGATGAGTTGGACATGGATTGTGCTAAGGCACATGTTAGAAGCTTCACACAGTAAGATCATGTTGCCTTATCCGCAGTTGGTTACAAAGGTTCTCAAGCACTTCAAGGTATCGTTGTTGAATGAAGAATCTGCAAAGACTACACTTATCTTCGGCGAAGCGATTGTGAATCAGATGAAACTGAAGAAAGTAGATAATGTTTGGATTAGACCAATGCCAAATGTTGAACCAACTCCTCCACAAGCATCTGAATCAGCAGCTGAGGCTCCTGCATTTGTTTCAAAGCTGATGGAATTTATGGCAGCTCAAATGGAACACAACGCCAAAATATTAGAGTCAAATGCAAGGATGGAAGCTACCTTGACATCTATCCAAACATCCCTGAAATCAGTTGTTCAGGATGTTGCTGCAATTCAAGCGCATCTAGGCCTCAAGCTATCTTTTGAAGACATAGCGCATAGCTTCGCAAAGTAAAATTATGTTGCCGTATCCACAGCTGATCACGAAGATACTTAAACATTTCAAGGTGTCTTTTGTGGATGAAGAATCTGCTAAGACAACCCTCATCTTCGGTGAAGCAATTGTAAATCAGATGAAATTGAAGAAAGTGAATGGCATTTGGATTAGGACAATGCCAAATGTTGAGCCAACTCCTCCACAAGCCTCTGAATCTGCAGCTGAGACTCCTGCATATGTTACAAAACTGATGGAATTTATGGCAGCACAAATGGCACACAATGCCAAACTACTAGAGTCTAATGCAAGGATGGAAGCTACGTTGACATCTATCCAAACATCTCTGAAATCAGTTGTTCAGGATGTTGCTACAATTCAAGCGCACCTAGGCCTCAAGCTATCTTTTGAAGACATAGCTGATATTGGTCGACAAGCAACTGAAGAACCACAACCAGATCCCCTAAATCCGTCTGAGATTCACGGTGAGGAGACACCAGCTGAGGTTAATACAGTGGTCTCTACCTCTCCTCTAGATGATAGTGAGGACCAGCCCACTTTAGGAGTGTAGGTGTTTAAGCTCTTTATTTGTGATGTCTTGGTGCTTTGCTGTTTTGCTGCGTTGTTTTTTTTGTTTTGTTTGTTTCTTAATGATATATATATATGAGCAAGTTTATTCATTGTCATCAAATTAATTTTGTCATATTACTCTGTTGAATATCTGTTTGTTTGATCTGATACACTACACATATTGTTTAATTTGAATTCAGCTATCTTAATCAAACTGTTATGCTCAGTAATTGCGATGATATATTGCTAAGTTTTTTCTTTGATCTGATATACTATGTCATATGATTTCAAACCCAATGCTTATGCTGTTTAACATAGGGGGAGAAATTTTTTTTTCCTGCCTTTTTGACTTAACTAACAAAGGGGGAGAAAAATTGTAACTTGTTAGTTGCATTATCTTTATCTGATGTTGTTTTTGCTCTGATTGCTCTGATAATAATTAATAATGTAGTTCATAATACACTTATGCTTGTTGTGTTGAAATGCTCAAGTTACAATTGTATGAATTGTCAATTATGCCAAAAAGGGGGAGATTGTTGGATTTTGATCCTTTGATTCCTAATTTTGACATAATTAACAATTCAACAATGTTCATACAATACATGATAAATCTAACATTTGAATTGAGCAAGATTTCAGGAACAACACTCCAATCCTACACACTTGGAACATATTGCTTGGAACACAAGAAATCAACAAAAGTTGATTATTCACTGGTTAAATCGATTGGGAAATCGATTGGATAACAAGGGTGTAAGGATAAGTATATGTCTGTGATTGTATAATCGATTGGGAAATCGACTGACTAAATTAGAATTGAAAATTAAACAAGTCAGTGGCAACTTGATTTACAGGTTAATCGATTGACAAATCGATTGTACATATCACAATGAAAACTGATTGAAACTAATCGACTGGCAAATCGATTGGGAAGTCACAGGGCACTAGGAAATCGATTGACAAATCGATTGCCTAAACAAAATTTCAAGAGGAACTTAAGCCTTGACTAAAACAATCGATTGGACAATCTATTGTGTGAGATTTCAATCAAGTTAAGTTTGGTTGTAATCGATTGGGAAATCGATTGAACTAAACACCAGGTAAGAACTTTTCAGGCAAATACACATAAATCGATTGGTGAATCGATTTACATCAAAATAGCTGAGTCACTGACTTAAACACAATCGATTGGCAAATCGATTGAAATAAACTTTTTGAAAACACAGTGAACTCTGAGATTGTGACCAAATCGACTCTGTGGTTTTATACATCGACTCTGAGATTTGGCAAATCGATTGAGTAATCGATTGAAATTACTTTTATTGAAACAGTTTCCCAGAAATCGATTAGGCAATCGATGTATACAGGTCTGGACATGTTCTACTGAAAAGTGTTGTTTTAAAGAATCGATTGGTAAATCGATTAGCTTATATAGTTTCAAGATTAAAGAAAAACAAGACTCGCGATAATCGATTGGCAAATCGATTTAGCACATTTTATAACTTTACAAAATCGATTGGGAAATCGATTTCGTAGTTGGTTTTTCAGAAACTATATAAGATGTCTTTCAATCTTTATTCTAACAACTTCTTAGAACTTTAACACAACCTTGGGTGAGAGGTCTCAACAAGAAAGAGTCGTACTTTGATTTTGTGTTAGACTGTCGAGTGTTTACAAGGATCAAAGGGTTGATAGAAAGCCAGCTAGAAACTGGTGGCTACTTTCTTGGGTGAGAGTGCTCAACAAGAAAGAGTCGCACTGTGATTCTGTGTTAGATTGACAAGTATCTACAAGGATCAGAGGGTGATCAATAGGAAAGAGATCATTAAGATAGATAGGTTTCGGGGAGGAAACTGGACAATCTGTAATTGATTTTTTCTATTGGAGAAGAAAATCTGAAATCCGTTTGGATTTTCAGGACTGGATGTAGGTTGTCAAGTTGACAACTGAACCAGTATAAATTCTTGGTGCAATCTTCTCTAACCCTTAACTCCTTTGATTTACTATCTTGATATATCTGTATATGTGATTAAAATTAGATGCATGTTAAACATATTCTGTGATAAGTAATATTGTTTAATCTGATAATTTGACTTGTATGCATCTTGATTAATCTCATATCAATCTAATAAAACTTGCTAATCTTGTATGCCACAATTTAAATTCCGCTGTGTGTATGAAATTGATTTAATTTCATAAAGAACTGATACATTCTGATATATTCCGCTTATTACGAGGTCGTACCAACCAACAGTTGCATGCCAAGCTTTTCTGTTATGTACGCGTGTCAGTGATGCAGCGATTTTATCATTTATGTCAAGTTTGTACTTGCTTACTTTAGCCATCACCTATTGGGATTAGTCTTGCTTTTTATTCTTGATACATTGCTTTGCTTTTTGTTGATCTTATGAAAAGAATCTATTCAAAATGATCTTTAATATATAATTACGTTCTTTTTTAATGAATACCGATGATTTGCAATGTAGATTGATGTATTTTTGTAGCCCAAATCGATCTTGAATTAAAGAAGACTGTGTTCTTTGTAAACCAGAATGTTCTTTGATTAATGATGTCAAAACCAGAACATTCTTCGTTTTTCAGACTACTGTCCAGAATAATCTTCGTTTATCAAACGGTTGTCAAGAATGTTCTTCGTTTTTATGTTTAATGACCGTAACATTCTCCGTTTATGTTTTCTCAAATTTGATCTTGCTTCTTTCAAATGATCTTGCTTGTTTGATTATGCAATTCATATTTCTTAAATAAAACTCAAGTGTAATCATTAGTACATCACAATTCATAAAACTTAATCATTTATTTCATAAGTTTGTTGTCATTAAAACATACATAAAAAATGTTTGTGCCTCAACAGGTCTGACCTATTATCATCCCTAATAACACTGAACAAATACAATTTTGATTTTAAATTATTATTATTATTATTATTATTATTATTATTATTATTATTATTATTATTATTATTATTATTATTATTATTATTATTATTATTATTATTACACAAATCAAATTAACACAAATTTTGAATGTAATTTGTACGGTGCTTTGTACAAAAAACGATAAACTTTGATAAAGATTCAAATGCTCAACCATTAACTGTGGTCTTTATAAATGCAGTTTTAGTCTTCCTATTTTAATTGATTCTTAATTTTGATCTCTTTATTTTTATTTTTGTTGTTTCAATCCTTCTATTTTAATTAATTCGTAATTTTGGTCTCCCTATTTCTAATTTCATAATTTTAGTCCTCCTGATTTAATTGATTCTTAATTTTGGTTCCTTTATTTTTAATTTCACAATTTTAATCTCCTATTTCTTAAAATTGAGACATTTTGTCTTACCTATATATTTAACTATTAATATTGATTCGGTCAATGATGACGTTGTTTTATTTTTTTAATGATTACTTGGATTTATTTTAAAATAAAATTGTAGCTCATGTTTAAAAAAAATAAAACTCACTACTATATTTTAAAAATAATTTTGAAGACAATTGCTCGCTATGATTATTAATTAAAATAAACACAAAATAAAATAAGATGGTTAAAAATATATTTTTACCTTTTTTAAAATTATTGTGATTCTATGTACACCTTTGAGAAAATAAATAGAGGTACACAACGAATCACAATAATTTTTAAAAAGTAAAAATATTTTTTTGACCTCTTATTTCATATTATAATTATTTTAATTAATAACTAAAGTAGGTAATTTTTTTTTTTTAAATAATATAATTATTAATAGTAATTTAATTACTAGCTCTAATTATTAATTAAAATCTTAAGATATGACAAAATCTCTCAATTTTAAGAAATAGGGAGGCCAAAATTGTGAAATTAGAAATAGAGGGACCAAAATTAAGAATCAATTAAAATAGGGGACTAAAATTGCAAAATTAAAAATATGAAGACCAAAATTACGAATCAGTTAAAATAGGGGGACTAAAATTTCGAAATTAGAAATAGGAGGACCAAAATTAGAAATCATTTAAAATATGGAAACTAAAACTGCATTTAAGCCTAATGAATTTATATGCAGTTAACTAAAAAGTAGAATCTACCTAAAACTAACCTAAAATTTATAACTTATTTGAATATAAAGCAATTCAATATTTAAAGAATTAAAACTAATTCAAATCAAAACATTCAAATAAGTTAAGCTAGAATAGGCAAAGATAACTCTCATAAGAATTACGATGAACTTAATAGTGTTAAGAATAAGACTTAATGAATAATAGAGAGAAGATTGATTGGATGAATATAGTGGAATTTTATTCGGATAACATGTAAGAAAGTAGTTACGTTATGACACTTTATATATACTAACTAACTCACAAGTATATACTAACTAACTCACAAGTTAGTTATAAAGCTAACTAACACTAAGTTTGATTTAACTATAATACACTCCCTTGATTAAAACTCATATGCATCAATTAATGAAACCACACCAAGGCTACTCTTAATTTCAAAAATCTATTATCTTTAAAAACCATAGTGAATATATCTACCTATTGCAACTCAGTTTGGTATACACTACTTCAAGCTTGCCTTTGTTGACTTGTTCTCTAAGAAAGTGAAATATGTTTGCTTCTCTCGTGGAAAATTGGATTTTTGGCTTAGTTTGTAGCTGAGTTGTTGTAATCATCAGCTCCATTGACTTGCTAACTTCAATCTTCATTTGCATCATAATACAATCAAGCTACACAACCAGACATGTAGCGCAAAAACCAGTTATATACTTAGCTTCACATGATAACAATGCCGCTACTGGTTGTTTATTTGAAAACTTGAAGGAGTATCCAATATTAATCCTTTAATCTATCTTGTGCCCATATCATTCATCATCATAGTATCATTGCATTCTTCTTGTTCTTTTTCAAACTTGACTTGGAAATAAAATTCCATTCATCTATCCTTTGCAGCTTCAAATTTATCTCTATTGCTATAGCTGTAGACTTGCATTCTACCATTCTAAATCTTTTTAGGACTTCACTTGCATACTTCTTTTGATGTAGCACTATACCTTTAATTTGAAGTAGTGACAAATTCCATTCCAAGGAAATATGTTAATCTTCCTAAGTCTGTTACTTCAAATTCAGCCATCATTAAGGCCTTGAATATGTTAATTTCAGCAATATCACTACGTGGAATTTGACTCATCTAAAGTGAGAAGTGGGTAAAGTAAGTGAATCAGTGGTTGGTCATGTATATGCACATAATATCAATCGTTCATTTAATCATCCATGGTTGATATTATTCACTTTATTCTCTAAAGTGATTGACTCACTTTAGAGAAGCCAAATCCCACTATGTATCACCAATAGATCATCCATATAGAGACGAATTTGCAACAAGCTTGCATCTTTAACCTGGACATACATACCATATTCCATAGTGCAATTGGTGAAGCAAAGTTGATCAAGAAATAGTCAATTATCTTATTCCAAGCTTGAGGAGCTTGCTTAAGGTCATATAAACCCTTACTCAATTAGTACACCTTATTTTCCTCCCATTTGTTAGAACCAAGTTGGTTTGAAGAACTATGACATTTACTTGTTTGGATTATAACAGAATCAGTTTATAGGAACAATTTAAAATACTAACATTTTGTTTAAGTGTGCAGTTCTCAGATCAATTGAACTTTGTAGGATCTTATGATATATCCTTTGATGATTGGACTAAGACAAAGGAACAATAAGACTCTGCTTCACTCCATCTTCCTAAGTCTAGTGAAAGCGCTCTAACACGCGCCTCTAGTGAAGCAAGTGACACTCTATTTTGGTTGAAATTGATAATGCAAGCAATGCTCTGGTTCTAATGACTCTGGAAATACATGATATGTTATATTTCAGTTGTCTTTGATGAATGAAATTATGCTCTATTTGTCTGCCTCTGATAAGCTTGACAAGCAAGTGATCATCGTCCTCTGATAATCATATCATCACATCAAGTATTTGACCATCTAACTCTAATTTATGATGCATACTCTAAAAGAAGTCAACACTCTAATGAAAATCAACACTTTGAAGAAGACAAAGCCTTTGCGCATCCTTTAATGAACATCTGAATATGATAATTGTATCCTCTATTTCCCGATCTTCATACCAAAATACATTGAATCAATTACAAGGATCCGTTTTGGAAAGTTTTCTATAGAAAATCAATCACATGGGATATGATACGAAACTTCATGACTTATGTTGACATCTTGCAATTAGGACAACGACCAAAAACCCTAAAGGATCTCTATAAAAAGACATACATTCCTCACAACAAGAAACACAACAAGCTATGAGCACTCACAACCTCCCCTGCACTCTTGCTCGTAATCACTCATTTTTACCTAAGTGTTGAGGTAAGTTTATGAAAGTTTAACTTCGTAAACATTATCATGAGAGAACTTTTTCAATAAACCTAAACTTACTCTTTTGTAACCTAACCTAGTAGTTGTTCAGTGAAAGTGTAATTTTGTGGTGAACTATTGGATTAAATCCTTCATATTGAAGAAACTGAACTTAGCTACCGTATTGCTGGTGAACTAGGATAAATTGTATGTGTTATCCTACATTGTTTTTGTTCATTTATCCTGTTTTCCTTAATGTAGCTTAGTCGTGTTAAAAGATTTTAAAAAGAAACACAATTCAAACCTCCCTCCTTTTTTTATGTTTCCCATTCTACACCCTTTGATGTTGAAACATGGAGGTTGAGTGACATATGCATTTTATTCAAGATGACCATTTAAAAATGCTCAAGTTACATTCAAATGGTACATGGGTCAGCTTCTTCCACTTGCTAGTGCCACTAACAATCGGACCTTATTTTTTGCTACTGGTGCATATACTTCTAAGTAGTCAAGGCCTGGTTTTTGTAAAAAAACCTTTAACTAGTAGCCTTTCTTTTATATTTGGATATTGTCCCATTTTGGATTTTTCTTTATTTTGTATACCCATTTGACTTCAATTGGCTACTTGTTGACTTGTAAAGTGACTAGCTTCCATGCTTGATTTCATTCAATTGCCTTCAATTCATCTTTAATGACTTCCATCCATACTTCTCATTGTAATGCCTTATCATGATTAATTGGTTCATCATCAACTAAGAGTGCAAAATGTACCAAATCACCTTTTGTATTTGCTGCATCATCAAATGATAGCTCATAGTCAGGTAGTCTAGCTGGTAGTAGTCTCCTCATTTGAGCTCTGAGTTTTTATAGTTGTCTCGTTATCCTGACTTTTGGTTCATGCTCTTGCTGAATGTCTTCAATCAGTATAGGATTTTCTGACTTGGGCTTGCTTTTCTTTGTCTCCTAATCCCATGGTTCTAATTCATTCATTACTACATTTGTGTTGATTGTAATTGTCTTAGTTGCAGGATTGTATAGCCTATAAGCAACAATAACATGATAGTCCACCTCCAACTTCTTTCTTTTTGCATTAGGAATGTGCATAAAGCATAAAAAACCAAATATTTTTTCTTATATGACTTACAATTGACTTCTTTTTGGACCACACTTCTTATGACACTTCCTTCTTAATTTTTCTTGTATGTCACCTATTTAAAACATAGGCTGCAATGGTTACTGCCTCATCCCAAAACCAATGAGGCACGTTTCTTTGTTTCATCATGCTTCTAACCATATTTAGGACAATTCTATTTCTTTTGTCTACTAATCCATTGTGCTGATGAGTGTAAGGAACAGATAGCTCATGTCTGATGTCTTGGTCGACACAACTTTTCAAACTCTTTTGATGTGTACTCTCCACCTCCATAAGTTCTCAAGACTTTGATCTTTTTGTCACTTTGTGTCTCAATAAAAACTTTTAATTTCTCAAACACTTCAAAAACGTCAATATTGGCTTTGATCAAGTAAATTTACAATTTCCTACTTTACTCATCAAAAAAAGAATCAAAATGTCTATTGCCACCTAGTGAACATACCATAGATGGTCCACAAACTTATGAGTGAACTACATTGAGTATAATTGATTATCTCATTGGCATAAATGCTTTAAAAGCATTTGTAGGTTGTTTACAAATTAGGCAACCTTCACACATCTTCTCTAGTAATTGGATACCTGACAATCCAATTACCATTTTTTGCACAACCAACTCATTCAAATATCTAAAGTTCAAATGGCCAACACTCAAATGTCACAACCTATTACTTTTGTTTTATACTAAAGCTTGAAGACACCGAATTTCAGCAGCATTAATATTAATTTGGAAAGTCTTATTTTTTGGATAGTGATGATTTCAATGCTAGTCTATTTTTCGGGATCAACCAGTTTCAATGAACCATCTTCCATTTTAATTGAAAAACATTTCTCAATCAGTTGACCTACACTCAACAGATTACACTTCATGCCTGGAACCAATAACATTTCTTCAACTATAGCATTCCTACCATCTTTTCTGTTAATCTCCATGTCTCCAAATCCTTCAACAATTATGGTTCTTTTGTCAGCTAGTCAACCTTGCTCTTTCTTGATGAGTCATGATCAATTAGCTAATCTTTATGACGAGTCATATGATTAAAGCATCTAGTGTCAAGAAACTAGGCCTTAGATTAAAAAATCTCAATAGTGACATAGGCCATCAAAACAATTTGTCTAAATCTGAGTCATCTTGAGGGACATTTGCTTCATCATAATTTGTTTCAACTTGCTAGTCTACATTTGGATATGCCACCTCTCCCAATTATTTCCATCAAGAATTAGTAAGGTTCCTAGAAAGCCACTATTTCAAGTCATTGATGCATGAAAAATAAGGATGAGAATGAGAAAGTGTTAAGGAGGAAAAACACTTGGGAATGTGTAGATAGAGCAGAACCAAAGACTATCTGGTTGCCACTTTTTTAGTGTTAAGAACAATATAACTAATGAGAATTAATGAATAATGGAGAGAAGATTGAATGGATGAATATAGTGGAATTTTATTCTAATAACATGTAACCAAGTAGTTACACTATGACACTTTATATAGTGCTTATATATTCCAATTATAGATAACTAACTAACTCACAATTAGCTATAAAGATAACTAACACTAAGTTTGAATTAACTACAATAGAACCATGATAAATCGTCGTTTGCATTTATCTCTATCTTTTATCTATTTATTGCTCATTATTGTTTGATCAAATGAATAACTAACTGATTAATTACTTAAACGTTGTGAGTTGTTTTCTAAGAAATCTTTTAAACAATCTAAATATTAACCGCTTTATCTTTCAAAAAGATTTTTAAAAATCTGTTTTAGAGAGAAATATTTAAACTACAATCCAACATAAATTTCTTGTGTTTATTTCTCTCACTTTCATACTATTGTATTTCCAATCAAATCATTGAAACATTTAGAATTTCATTTAAGTTTTCTTATTTCTCCTTCTGTTTTATGAATTTCAAGAAGTTTAATATTTAAATTAAAGTAAAGAAACTCTTTAAAGACACAAATATCATATAATTACGTTCTTCTTAACAAGTGGGGCACATGTTAAAAAATACATAAAAATATAATTTTTAAACTTTTGAAAAATTGAATATATCATTTTCAAAACAATTGTGTTGAAAAGATTTGTGATATATGTGCTTCGACGAACATGTCTTTTGTATAAACCACAATAGCACGTAATCAATCTTAAATATTCTAAACCACAACATTGTCCAATTATAATCAACAAATAGAAGGTTGCAACCAAGACAACATCTAATCCTTGCGAACCCGAAAGGTCACCAGATAGAATTAGAATCAAATCATAACCTTAGCAGTTAACCAAATTCATGAATATTTGCTTAAAAAAAATATGCATGAACATGAGATGTTTATAAATTAACGATACCAATTGTTATGACATTTTTAGGCAAATACTAATAAGTGTTTTAAAGGTACTTATTAAGAAATTATATTTAAAAATATGTAATGAGTTTAATATATGCATTGTCAATCTAGATTGTTTTCCACCGCACTTTACGACCATTCAAATGGAATGATTTTTGAAAATTTGTTCTTTTGTTAGCAAAACTCATATGTTTACCCAACAAATATAACTTAATCGTATATTGTTATGTTTTATAAGAAGTTTGATTATCACAATGAACTCATCAAAAGTGTTATTACTACTTCAGTCCCCCGATCAACACTTAAAAATCATGCATAAGGGATGAATTTTGTACGTTGTTATGGTATAAATCAAATATTTTTAATGATATAATATTTGTGATTAATTAACAATGTAAAAACTCTTTACATCAATAATATATATGAATTAAAGCCATATTTAATTGGAAATATCTTGGTAATCTAATAAGTGAAGTAGTAGTCGTCTGACCAATTGGCTTGGTCGTTTTACTCTCTTTCAAACAGTAGGCTTTTCAACCATTTTTGCTGGTGCTAGTGCCCCCAGAAATTCTTGGATTTCTTGCAATATGAGATGGAATGCCATAACTCTGATTTGTATTTTACTTCTTATTGGTGCTGTTGGGAAATCTGCACAGATAGGATCGCATACTTGGAGAGGGGTCGCACCTAGGGCTGTTCATGGTTGATTTTTTAAAAAAACCAAACCATATCCATTTTAAAACCAATATATGAATTTAGATTTATAACCAAATCCATTATTTGGTTTAAAACCGGTTATAAAACCAATTGTAAAATTGGTTATGGTTAAATAACTGGTTTATAATTAAGCAACCGGTTTTGAAAATTTTAATTTTAAAATCGATTTTTTTTTCAAAATTGGTTAAAATTTGATTATTTTTAAAAAAAATATTTATTCATAGTTTAAAAATCGGTTATTTAAAAAAATCGATTTTTTCGATAAATTTTTTTAAAAAAATTCTCACCAAATTTTTCGAGAAAAAATTCGATTTAAAATTTTTTTGAGAAAAAAAAAGTTTTTTAATTTATATTTTTTTGAAAAAAAAAATTTCAAATTTTTTTCAAGACATAAAATCTCAAAATTAACAAAATATTGGTAGTTGATAAAAACCGGTTAAAAACCAAATCCAAATATAAAACGTAAGTGGTTATCCAACCGGTTTTAAATAAACCGGATTATAACCATATGATTTTAACCAGATATTTAAAATGGATTTGAATCCGGTTTTGGATTTGGGCCTCATAACCGGATTTTTTGCACAGCGATAGTCGCACCCCTTTATCCCTTTCCTAAACTAAATTCTGACCGAAAAATTAGACCCTCGGAGAGTGCTTTGTCGTGACACTTTGAAAGTTGAAAATTGGTTCTTTCGGTGCAAATTTTTTATTTTGATTCATTTATTAGCAAAACTCATATGTTTACGCAACAAATATAACTTAAAAGGTATATTGTTATGTCATTTAAGAAATTTGATTATCACAATAGAACTTATTAAAAGTATCCGTCTTACGGTGAGTAATTTATTTGAAAGAGAAAAAAAAAACCATTGTCTCAAAATAAACTATTGTTTCAACTATTAACGTAACATGATTTTTTTTGGTTTCAACTATTAACGTAACATGATTTTTTTTGGTTTCAACTATTAACTATTAATGTAACATGAATTTTTTTTCAATTGTACTATTTAATTAATATATTAGATGTATCAGTCTCTGTATTGTTTACTTTACATTAACAGTAATGGTAATGTGAATATATCAATAATTACTATTAATATTTTAATAAAATTACTTTTTTTATAATATATTTTTCTTTATGTTTATGAAAATAATCAAGTGTATCACACGATAGATGAATTATTTTATAGAGTGGTGATTGCATTGATAGCATAACGAAATTTAGAGGATTTTTGAAAAAAACAAATCATTTAGATGATAACATATTGTTATTTTTGAATTTCGAAAATTTTTGAAAAATCAATTTATGCCACCGACAATATTACTAGGTTAAGTCGCAGACTAAGTCGCTCTCTTTAAGACGTTTTGAGACACTGCTCAAATTATGCAAGGCAAACTATCAACTACGAAGTCCCTAAGATAAAACAACCCAAATCACTATATCGAAGGTCTACTGCACCATAGAAAACTGTTCTAGAATTACACCCTCAATATGACAGTCGAATGACTACCACTCGTAATATGACACTAAGAGATCACTCAAAAGAAAAAGAAAAAGTGAGTAAGAAAAGGTGAGAAGAGAGAAAAATCTCACATGCATAGAGCTTTTGGTGTATTTTTCTAACCGAGGAGAGCCCTATATTTATAGAGGAAATCAGTAACTGGATCAAAGAGAAAAGTGCGATCCATTAGGTTTGATTCACTAAATGTGTGCTCTAATATTTAGGTTTTGACCAGAGAAACGTGCGCCACGATTTGTTTTACAACAAAACGTGCATTAATTTTTTACTTATGTTTTTTATCGGGCAATAACAGACGCGCATGACCAGCGATTAGGGTTTTTACCAACAAAACTGAAGCGCGAAATCGGTGGGAAAGGAGCTGATTAGATCAGATGTTGAATGTTGACTCCATGGAGGACAATTACGTAATTAACGCAAGCATTTATTTAATTAAAATAATTTATTAATTTTCATATGCTAAATAATAATAATACACCACAAAGTTAAAGCCAAAGCTTAGGCCAAGGTCCAAGCCAAGCCCGACCTGGCCGAGCCGAGTCGGTTGGACAGACGACGGCGGCGGCGCGTGTGTGGTGGTCAATTTTGCATGTGTTCTTCCTCCTTTACAAAATTGGGGTACCCCTTGGGGCACACCCCAAGTACTATACCTCCACTTTATATGCCCCACTAGTGTGTGATATCCCTCCTATGTGAGACTTCCTTATTTTTCAATTCACAACAACACTAGCTCTCATTAATGTCATCATTATTTCCAACAAACTTCCATTAAAATCATCATCATTTGCAACAATCCCCCACTTGAATTTAAAAAGAAGGTTTTTGAAATAGCGTCAAACGCTTCTATAAGATTGTGCATAAACAAATGTGTCTCTTGACTTGAACCTTTGCATAGCAAGTAAGATTCAGATTCAACAAAAGTGACTCATAGTCTTGAACTCTATCTCTAACATCAAACCCACACAGCCTTTTCATTTGGGTGTATTCTTAAAATCCCGTGCATTTATGGTCATGCACGTGTATCCCAGTATAGTGAACACTCTAAGAATTCTGCCTCGAAATTCCATAGGAAGCGACCGCACTTCCACATTCAAATAGGTGAGTCTATCAAGAGTACTCATGTAGCTAGGTACTCCATTCCACATAGAGTATAAATCTCATTAAGATTTTCTATTATCTCATCCTTTTATCGCTTCAGGAATCATGTTTCTTTCATATATAATATAACATGTTCATCTCTTATCACTATGACTTGTTATTACCCATTGAACCTAATTCTTGGGACCTCCAGTCTTTTAAGTCGGGTTACCATCACAAGTGACTCATTGATCTATAGGCAATAGTCTCATCCTTTTAGATGTATTCAGGACTTTCTCATTAGCTAATCCTTTCATTAAAGGATCTATTAAATTTTCATTGGTGCATACATGATCCATTATAAGAGCTCCTTTAGAAAGTAATTCTTTAACGGTGATGTGCTTACGACGTATTTGTTGTCTCTTACCGTTGTAATAACGATTCTCAAATTTTGCAATAGCCATGGTATTATCGTAGGAGATCAACACAGCTGGTAGAGGTTTTTCCCATAAAGGGATCTCTGCTAGCAAGCATCTCAGCCAGCTTGCTTCTTCACTAGCAGTAGCTAGTGCTATCATTTCAAACTCCATAGTGGACTGAGCCAGTATCGTCTGTTTCTTCGATTTCAAAGATACAACACCACCGACTATACTGAAAATATAGCCATTGGTTGTTTTGGAGTCATCTGATAAGGTGTTCCAATCAGCATCACTGTATCCTTCAAGGACAGGAGGAAATCTTTGATAATGTAATCCGAGACTCATGGTCCTTTTAAGGTATCTCATGACTCTTTCGATAGCGTGTCACTGCTCCATACTAGGTCTACTAGTAAACATGCACAACAATCCCAAGACATAGGCAATGCCGGGTCTTGTACAATTAGTGGCATACTTGAGGTTGTTAGTGAAGCTCGCATATTTAGTTTGTCTAACATCTTCACTAGTGTTCTTGAAAAGCTTCACACTTGGATCATATGGCGTGCAAGCAGATTTACAGTCAAAGTAATTATATTTCTTTAGGATCTTTTCAACATAGTGAGATTGATCCAAAGAAATTCCCTTTTCTGACCTAGTAATTTTGATTCCAAGGATTACATTTGCTTCTCTGAGGTCTTTCATATCAAAGTTGTTACTCAACAAAGATTTCACATTATTTACAGCATGAATGTTTGAACCAAATATGAGTAAGTCGTCTACATA
>NC_021165.2:34803718-34839887 GCF_000331145.2 Cicer arietinum
CATATCAAAGTTGTTACTCAACAAAGATTTCACATTATTTACAGCATGAATGTTTGAACCAAATATGAGTAAGTCGTCTACATAAAGACATATGATAATGCAAATGCCATTTTCAGATTTGTCCTAAATACGTTTATCACTTTCATTCACTTTAAACTCATTCGATATAATTAAGTTATCAAATTTTTCATGACATTGCTTAGGAGCTTGTTTAAGACCATACAAAGACCTATCCAACTTACAGACCTTGTCTTCTTGTCCATGAATTACAAAACCTTCAGGTTGTTCCATATAAATTTCTTCTTCCAAGTCACCATTTAAAAATAGTTGTTTTAACATCCATATGGTGTATCACCAGGCTATGAATAGCCGCACGTGATATGAGTACTCTAATGGATGTTATTCTAGTGACTGGTGAAAAAGTGTCGAAGAAATCTATATTTTCCCTTTGTCTAAAACCTTTGGCTACAAGGTGTGCCTTGTATTTATCAACAATTCCATTGGGTTTTAGTTTCTTTTTCAAGATCCATTTACAACCTATTGGTTTGCAACCAGGACGCAAGTCTACTAAATGTCAGGTCTTGTTGGACTCTAGAGAATTCATTTCATCGTTTATAGCTTCTTGCTATAAATTTGCATCCAATTATAACAAAGCTTCTTTTAGATTTGCAGGATCCTCTTCTAAGTTATAGGCCATATATTCAGGTCCATAATCTTTAGAAACTCTAACTTTCTTACTTCTTCGAGTTTCTATTTTGCATTGGTTGTTGCTTTCAGTGCTTCTTGTCACATGAACTTGATTAGGTTTGTTGCCCCACTATTTCTCGATTTTAAAGGGAATTTATTTTCATAGAAGTCAACATCATTTGATTCTATGATTACTTTGCATTTAGGTCATATAACGTATACGCTTTACTGTTTACTACATACCCAATGAATACACATTCATATGCTCTACTAGCGAGTTTAATTCGCTTGGGGTCGAGGATTCTGACATAAGCCAGACATCCCCATGTTCGAAAATAAGACAAGTTAGGTTGTCTTTTCTTCATTATCTCATAAGGAGATGTTTTATTTTTAGATTTAGGTACTCTATTCAAAACATAGCAAACAGTTAAAATAATTTCCGTCCACCAATGAGATGTTGCACCAGAGTTAAGCATAATAGCAACAACTAGTTCAGTAAGAGTTATATTTTTTCTTCCAGTTTTACCATTCATTTCAGGTGAATATGGTGCAGTAGTTTCATGTATAATTCCTTGGGTTTTATAAAGTTCATTAGATAAACTGGAATCATACTATGTTCCTCTATTACTACGAAACCTCTTAATCTTTTTACTAAATTGATTTTCAATTTCAGTTACAATGATCTTAAACATGTCAAGTGCTTCACTTTTATTTTTCATTAGATATATAAAAGTGTAATAAGAGCAATCGTCAATAAAAGTGAAGAAATAACTACTTTTATTTTCCATTTCTGGTTTACGTCTCATCTAGTTCACATATATCGAAGTGTATTAAGTCTAAAGGTTCATATTCTCTAACTACTGTTTTATGTGAACTCTTAGTTATTTTAGCTTGACTGCAAAAATGACATTTTTCAAAATCCTTGAAAGATAAGTTTGGAATTAAACATAGGTTACTTAAGTTTGAAATCATGTGTTTGTTTATATGATAGAGTCTAGCATGCCAAATATTAAAATCACACAACATGTAAGCAGAAGGAAACATTTTATTGATTTCAACATTCAATTTAAACATGTCATCAGTGGCGTACCCTTTCCCAACAAAAATACCATTTTTAAAAATGGTGTACAAATTTGCCCCTATAGACTGAGTAAACCCTGCCTTATTTAGAAGAAACTTAGAAACCAGATTCTTCCTTATTTTTGGAGTCTGCATGACATTCTTCATAATTAAGATTTTTTCAGAGGTGAATATTAGTTCCACATCTCCAATACCAGCAACATTAGTCGTGTGTGAATCTCCCAACAACATTTTCTTATCTTCAACAACAATGTATGTTTTAAACATAACACGATCATAACAAACATGGCTTGAGGCACCAGTGTCTATCCACCATCCATCTGATCCACCAACAAGGTTAATCTCAGTTATCATAGCAATGAATTGCTCTTCTGTCAAGTTAGCCTAATTAGAAGGGCCAAGCTTGCTTCTATACTTGCGTGGCATATGACCCTATTTCCCACAATGAAAACAAAGAAAAGGTGGGGGAGGTCCATTTCTAGGATGTAGTTGCTGCCTTATAATTGGGACCTTTGGAGGATTCCCATTCTTGTTGTTGTTCTTTAAAGTGCGATTCTGATTTTATAGTTGTTTGTTGTTTGGCTTCAGAACTGCTCTGATGAATTTCTTTTTCTTGTTATTTGCCACAAGAAAAGCTTCATCTTTCTGGTCTTGCTTTTGGGCTCCTCAATTATATATTTTTCTTTATTTTTATGAAAATGGTCAAGTGTATCACTCAATAGATGAATTATTTTATAAAGAGTGGTGATTGCATTGATAGCATAACGAAATTTAGAGGATTTTTGAAAAAAACAAATCATTTAGATAACATATTGTTATTTTTCAATTTAAAAAAACTTTGAAAAAACAATTTATGCCACCAGCAATATTATTGGGTTGAGTCGCGGACTAGGTCGCTCTCTTTAAGACATTTCGAGGCACTACTCAAATTGTGCAAGGCAGACTATTAACCACGAAATCTCCATGATAAAACAGCCTAAATCACTGTATCGGAGTTCTACTGCACCGTAGAAAACCATTCTAGAATCACACCCTCAATATGACAATCGAATGACTACCACTCGTAATATGGCCCTAAGACCACTCAAAAGAAAAAGAAGAAGTGAGTAAGAAAAGGTGAGAAGAGTGAAAAGTTTCAGATACGGAGAGCTTTTGATGTATTTTTCCAACTGAGGAGAGCCATCTATTTATAGAGGAAATCAGTAACTGGATCAGAGAGAAAGGTGTGATCCATTAGGTCTGATTCACTAAACGTGTGCTCTAATATTTAGGATTTGACCACATAAATGTGCGCCACGATTTGTTTGACCATCAAAACGTGGCACACATTTTGTTGACCACAAAACGTGCGCTCAATTTTGACTTAGGTTTTTGACTGGGCAATAACAGACGCGCATGACCAGCGATTAAGGTTTTGCCAACAAAACTGAATCGCGAAATCGGGGGGCAAGGAATTGACTGGATCAGATGTTGAATGTTGACTCGGTGGAGAGAAATTACGTAATTAACGCATAAATTAGAGATAAAAATGCAAGCATTCATTTAATTAAAATTAGTTATTAATTTTCATATGCTGAAAAATAATAATACACCACAAAGGCAAGGCCTAAGCCCGACCCGATCTGACCAGACAGTTGAGGCGACGCGCGTGTGTGGTGGTTAATTTTGCATGCGTTCTTCCTCCTTTACAAAATTGGGGTACCTCTTGGGGCACACACCAAGTACCATACATCCACCTTATATATCCTACTATGTGTGATATCACTCTTATGTGGTACTTTCTTATTTTTCAATTCACAACAACACTAGCTCTCATTAATGTCATCATTATTTTCAACAAACTTCCATTAAAATCATCGCCATTTCCGACACATATTGAATTGGAAATGAATTCACTCATGTTTAAAAAAATATGAGGAAATTATGTTTTCATCTCAACCATTCATTTTTCTATTTTTATTTTTTATACACATTTTCTATCTCATTCAAGACACTAATTGAATAATGGAGATTTAAACATGACTCTATCATGTTTTTTTCAACACGAGAGATCCATTTTCATACTGAATTAAATGTTTTACATTTTCACTATAATATAGTATGATGTTTAATAAATTTACTGAGTAAAAAAAATAAATGATATATTTTGACAACTATTTTTTCGTTACACTTATGTTTATTAAAGATCTCGTAAGTACATTTGATAGCTGAAATGACTCTAACATATTTATAAGTGTTTCAGAACAATAAAGACTACCATTTCAATTTATCATAATAATAAAAATATTATTATTATTATTATAAAAGAAAGATATCAATGTCAAAGAAATAAAAAATAAGAGATTACTGTTTCATGTACTAAAGAAACAAAGAGACAGCCATTTGAGTATTATATTAGTTTTGTACGATTTAATAGGATTTTGTCTTTATTTAAATTTTATTTTTTAATTACTATTTTATTCTCATGAATAATTTCTTTCACAAACGGTACTTTTATGAGATTAAAAAAATCAATTTTATTTTACAATTTCTAAGTTAATATAAAATTAGTTACTTTTATTTATAATCAAATTATCATAGTATATTTCACCCACTTTTAATTATAAGCAATATATATATATATATATATATATATATATATATATATATATTTTATTAAACTCAAATATAAACAAATGGTATTTATAGATGCCTTTGATTTGTTGAAAAATGAGAGATAAGTCCGAACAATTCATATTGTATTATATTTGATATAAAAATTAGTTGTTGGATTTGACAAACTGGGGGACAAGGGACTTTACAAAAGTTGTAATTTTTGTCCCTATATCAAGCATGAGACAATTTTTTGTCCTCCAGATAAAAATTATCTAAAATATCATAACACCATTTTATTATATTGAAAAAACATATAATCTCTTTCATGTACACTCTCTCCCTCTTTTTTCCTCATATCTCTCAATCTCATTCACTCACTCTCTCTTTCTTATCTCATGTTTTATCTCTTCCATCTTTTTTATGTTTTTGTCTCATCTCTCTATACCATTTGCTCTGCTTATTTATTTATCTATCTTTTTTCTCTCACTTTTACTCTATTTCATATATTTATCTTTCCTTTATCTATCTAGCCATTCTCTATCTCTCTCCTCTGCTAATAATTATAGTTATAAATGTTTATACATCTCATAAAAGATATTGTAATAAATTTGATATTATTTTGTTTGCGTTGTTCATTATTCATCAAATATCATACAATACAAAAAGATTGTTGTGTAATTTTATGTCTTATATTCTTCTGTAATGTCTAACACTTATCTTTTTGTATATCAAAAGAATCTTATATTTAATATCATTGCTCCAAAAAAGTTCTTATATTAGCTTTTTAAGGTATGCCAATTTTTTTTCTTTAAAAATTTGGATTTTTTTAACTAAATAACGATATTCATTTATTTAAATTGGTAGAAATTATAACGATAAAAAGTAATAATTCAAAGTCGCTCAAATTGAAAAAAGATTAATTTACAAACAAATTCACATCATCCATGTTAATAGCAAAAAAATAAAACTAAAATGCATACAAATGTGACAAAGTCTACAAATATGATAAAATTAAAGTGTTTGAAATACCACATGTTTCTCTCAGAATTTTAACAATGACGATGACATAATCATTTCTTGAATGTGCACTAGATCGAAGTTGATATGTCCATTTGAATCAGAAAAACACCACAACAAAAAACCAAAACAATATCACATCAAAACCACAAACAAAACAATGCATCACTAAGATGAAGAAAACAAAAATAAAATATGAAAGAAAATCTAAATATGCGTAGAAAAAATTTATTTAGATAAAAGAGAAATAAATATGATTTACATAGGTGATTTTAGATTAAAAATTGATCTTAAACTACCTCTATTCGATAAAGAAAAGATAAATAGAAAAAGAGGGAGGCGACTATAGGTTATGAGAGCCTCACCTAACAAACTTCCTTAAGATATGTTTTAGAGAAATTTTGGTGAACTAAGTCTATATTTATTATTTGTGTATATATTTGAGATTTAAAAAATTATAAAGAATTTTTGTAAAAAAATTGAAAAAACAACCTAATAAAGAAAAATAAATTCTCCACTCCTTTTGCATCCAAAATCTTTTATTCTTGTACGAAACATGAGGTTGATAACTGAAGCTGGTGATGTGGACTCCAAACTTGACATTGCAATGGTGCTTTGATCTTTAATTCTTCTCGTACGCTCCTTCTCCAAGTAAATGGAGTGTACCTACAAATAAACTTTGATTCCAAAGTAAGACAAGGTGTAAGCAACTAGTAAGTACGTGAGTAGAACAAGGAGTGATCATATATAGGGGTGATCAACCCAATCTCTTTATTCTTTTTTTGCCTTGTGTTCTCGCAATCCATCTAGCTTTTCATCTCCATCGTTTCTTCTCCTTTTACGTCGCAAGCATTCTGGAACATCTTCGTTTTGCAATTAGTGCTTATCAACCCAATCTCAGTGTTTCTCATGTTTGTGCATCTGCAACGTGGTCGTTCTGTTGTTCTTCCCTCAATGTTTTGTTTTTCCCTCTTTTACAAGTCAACCATGTTTGATTTTTACATGCCTGCCATATTTGATTTTAACTGAAATTGAATATATGGTTCTCTCTCATATATGTTGTTCATGTTGATAGCTTTTCAATTGCATGTTCTTTGGTTTTTTTTTTTTTACATAGTTACTAATAACAAGTTTAATGAAAAATAAGTTTCAGTTTTGTTATTAACTTTACTAGAATAAAAATTTAGTTTCTTCTTGATTGGTTTGATGTTGATTTGTTCTTTTTACATAGTTGCTAATAGCTACAGAAAATTGAAAAGTTTTTGATGAAATATCACGGCAAGAAAATGTTTGTATAACTACAGAAAATTACTCACGGATCTAAGTTCGTGGATAAATTATTTACTACCTACGGAAAAACGGTGCTTATTATTCTATAAAATAAATCAATTTTTTAAAAAAATTAGTTTCTACGACTATTCCGTAGATAAAGTTAAATGAATACTCCGCTGAAGTTTCTACGACTATTCTGTAGGTAACTTACCCATAACATTCCCTTAGATAAATTACCCACGGAAATCTTACAAGTAAATGTAACCTATGAATTTTCCATAGGTAATATAATTCCTACGAGCAATTTACCTACAGACCCGTGTCCGTAACTAATCTGTGAGTAATTATTGATTACCCACGGCTGTACCGTAAGTAAAGTCAAAATATGTCGTAGATAATGACAGTTTTTCTTGTAGTGTATGTAAGACAATATGAAAATCCATATTTGACTTTACTTATCTAATTTTAATAGACTTCACTTTTGTGAGTTAATTTTATTATAATTTGATTAAACATGTGAGACAACTTGTTGTTCTTTATGATATGTATTGCTACACATGATTTTGACAATTTTAATTTTGTACAATTTATTGCAAATTTATATTATGCTTAAAATTATTATATAATTAGATGACATTAAATATTTAAAATAGAAATAATTATTTAGTAACTTAATACTTTTTAAAAAAAAAATTAAAATTATGGAAGTTAATTTGAAAGAAAAAAAAAGTATAAGGGTAATTTTGTCATTTTATCACTATATACATCATATCATGTCGTTAACTCTTATGTATCAAATATTAGATAGGTTTAATTGCAATTTTAGCCCATATATTTTTATCAATTTATAAAATTGATCACCTATTTTAAAATTTAACAGTTTTAGTCTTCATTCTAATTTTTTAACTAAAAAAATTGATGTGACATACTTTAAATAACGTGATATATGATACAAGAATGTAAAATAAGTAATATTCATGAAATCACAATAAAATCCTCTAAAAATTTAACTTTTAAACTTTTAAAAAAAATTTCATTTAATTAATAATATAGAAATAATTAATGCATGATTCCATGTCATAAAAATAGGTGATCAATTCTGAGAATTGATGAAAATAGATAAACAAAAATTACAATTAAATCTATTAAATATAATAAAATAATTATATCAAATTTATTATCATGTGTGTATTAATCACGTGATATAATAAATTATTATCTTGTTTATATTATATATAGTGTCTATTCAACGGACCTTTAATGATATGAGAAGATGATTATTATACATTGAGTTATGTTAGTAAACGATTTTTCTACGTGAATTCAAAAACATTAAATGCTTTTAATTTTTTGGATAGAATTTAATGCTGTTAACTAATATGTGTTAATAAGTGTGAAGTTACATATTTTTCATAATTGAATTGATCAGAGTTTGAATATGATTATTTTTATAAATAAATTTATATTGTTTATTTTTTTAGGACTAAATTTTAATTGTTTACTTCGTAGTGTTTTTCTTTTCAAAAATTATCCTTTAATTATTAAAAACTATATCCAGTTGATTTTTTAATTTTTTATATTTAATTAGAGGTATTTTTATAAATATTTTTTTATAATCAGAGGTATTCTTGCTGCAAAAACTGAATTGAATTAAATCCTATTAATTATTTGGCTCAATTCTTAAAAATCACTTTAAAATTGAGTTCATTTATAAATTGATTTATAAATATAAACCAGTTTAATATTTTGAACAAATTTCTTGTTAAAATTGATTTTGAACTAATTCTTCGAAAAAATAAATTTAAAATTCTTTTGATAGACAAATTTTTTGAGATTTGTTTTTTTCAAGAAAATTATTTGGAGATTTTTTTTTAAATTAAAAAAAAAATGTTTTGATATTTTTTTAAAATATTTTTCAAGAAAAAAGTAACTTAATTTTTTTGTGATATTTTTATATATTTTTTCAAGAAAAACAAATTTCAAAAAAAAATTTAAGAATTTTTTTTTAATTGAAGTTAAAAAAGTTTTAAAACGATTTTTAATTAACTAATTTATTTTAAATATGTAATTCAATTCATGAACTATTTAATTTAATTGGTTTGATTTTTGATTGGTGCAGTGCAATCTAATTTATGAATATAGTTCAATTAACTGTATATTTTAAACATCTCTATTTATAATTCGAAGATCTTACGTAAAGACACATTATTTTTAAATATAGGAACAAAAATGCTATTAATAATTAAATAAAGAGTCTAACTAGTGCCTCTAAGACATTCGTTAAAAAATTAAAAATAAAAATTTTATCTAAAAATACATTTTAAAAAAACAATTTTAAAAAAATTACTGATTGAATATTTCTGTATTGGCATTTTTCTCATATAAATAATTTTTTGGTTTCTTATATATTTTTCGTTTGATATGAATTAATCATATTCGAGAGGTCAGCTCTTTCTAGAAATTTAAACTTATATATTTTTCAATATTTAAACAAGTGCTTCAGTATGTTACTATGTTAGCACTTTTAATATACTTTTTTTTTTTTTGTTGTAAAAGAATATGAAACAATGTTCAAATTGTATAATAAAAAAATAGTGTCTCAACGGTGCAAGCAATAACAAAGTTGGTAATCTAAAAAAAATCCAACTCCTTTTGACTCTTTCATCTCCTTCCTCTGACTTCATTCCCTTCTCCATCCCTAATCAAATCAGATTCACATTCCTCTCGTCTCCATGGCACCTGGGGAACCATTACAGATCTACTCCAGAACAAACAACAATAACAACAACAACGTTGTTCACCCAGTTTCACTACCACTTCACTATGATGATGGTAGTATAAGGGAAGTGAAGCATTATAAAAAATGGTTTCCTTGGTTGATACCGTTTTTTGTTGTTGCAAACGTCATCGTTTTTGTTATCACTATGTATGTTAACAATTGCCCTCATAACTCTGTTTCCTGTGTCGCTCGTTCTCTCCGTCGTTTCTCATTTCAGCCTCTCAAAGAAAATCCACTCCTTGGTCCTTCTTCATTGACGTTAGTTTTATTTTCCTTCTTCCCTGTTAATTTTTATTTACTTTTTATTTTAATTTTCATTATGCTGAAATCAATGGAAATTAACTTGCTAAGAAAATGAATAGCGACCAATGGGGTTGGGTCTAACGGAAGTGACTGGACTCCAGAACGTGCTGTGTTTGAATTTCCGCTGGGAGAGATACAGCGTTTAAAGACAGACGCACTTCAAATAGGATTAACTCTAGTGGAGAATAGGAAAGGCTTCTTGGTGAAGAAGACGAACGGAGATGGCGGAGCAAGGATGGTGGGGTGTTAGACTAGTCTTTTGGATTAGACTCTCTGTATGGACTTAAGTCATAAGAATTAGTGGTTTCTTTGTTGGGCTACCTAACCTACAAGGACTCTAAGGCACAAGTAAAAGGCTAGTAAATGGAAAAAGTTGTGGCAGAATAAAAATTGTACCTGAACTTTGGCTGCTTGACCCTTTATATAGTAGTTCAGTCAAATACTTTAGACGTGAAATGCGGTAAGCGCCTCGAGGGTTGAGTGGTGTCAGGTGCAGTGTGGACTGCGTTTGACTGTTGATCACGATCAACGGTTATGATGGTGATCTGTGTGCTTCATTCAGGTTAATGCATATTTGGCTCCTCATTTGGGTGCCACTTCTGTGTTGGGAGTCAAGGTCTAGTCTACAACAGGTTAAAATTTCCATTGGCAGGGATGAGGAAGACCCGACCCTGCCCCGATTCATTTAAGTTCAAGTTTGACCATGTACCACAGTTAAATAGGGACAAAGTCTCTCATTTTATGTTTTATGACCTGATACCGATTGAGGAATAAGTTAGAGTTGACCTTTTAGTTATCCAACCTGTAGCATGTTTGACTTTTAATTTTATGTTTATATTTTTATGTTATAGTAATGTTCTTTTGTGCAATGATATATATCCATCCTGTAATTTTATTTAACTTATGCTTTTACCGGTTACCATGCCCAACCCCTACCCACCTGAGAGGCGCTTACACTCAGTGCCAGATGACTCAAACATAATTGTTGGATGGGAAGAGACATTTGGGTTTACAGAAAATAGTCCTTAAGAATGTTTGATAGTTTTATTCTGATTTTGGTTTTATTACATGTTATATACTATACTGGTCCGTGTTAGAATTGTCTCCTATGTAATTCCTCTTGCATAGACTAAAATCTTACAAGGACTGATTGGAACGTTATAAAGACAAAAACCAAAACAGTGAGAAAGAGAAAGCAAATTAAGGACTAGTTCTGCAATAGATCAGTATTATGGAGACTAAAACCAAAACAACTAGTGATACAAGCTAATTTTCCTATATTTTGAAGACTATGAGCCGCAATATTTTTTTTTTCAAGGATTATACGCGGAGGTGTATATTTCGTTATTTATGAATGAGTTTTAATCTGTTAGAAAGTTCAAATTTTGAATTGATTGTTATTGTGGTTGGTAATGTTGCTTAGGCTACAGAAGATGGGGGCTCTTGATGTGAACAGAGTGGTTCACAGGCATCAGGGTTGGCGTCTCATCACGTGTATGTGGCTACATGGCGGAGTTTTTCATCTATTAGCAAATATGTTGGGTATTCTTTTCATTGGAATTCGGCTTGAGCAAGAATTTGGGTTTGGTAGGTGTGACATATTCTGCATTAGTCTTTAGTAGGATTAAATATATTTTTTTATTCTTATATCAGTTGTTAGTCATTATTAGTATACCAAACTTCGGTTGTAGTCTATAAATTTGAAATTTGCTTTTTGTTCCTTTAAGTTTCTTTTTTGTGTTGTGTTATTGTTTGCCCAGTTTAGCTTCAAGATCTTTTGTAACTTATGTATAGTGTGTTACAGTGCTTATTGGACTGCTATATGTCATATCTGGATTTGGAGGCAGTTTGCTTTCTGCTCTTTTCATACAGTCAAACATTTCTGTTGGTGCTTCTGGCGCACTCTTCGGGTTGCTAGGAGGCATGCTATCAGAACTCATCACTAATTGGTCTATGTATGACAATAAGGTGTATATTAAGTTTCTTAATTTGTACTGTGAGTGAGCATCTCAAACTTAAAAGAAAACTACTCATAATCCAGATTTTCTTTTCGCGTGCAGTTTCCAGCACTTTTGACTCTTGTGATCATCATTGGTGTCAATCTCGCAATCGGGATTCTCCCACATGTGGACAACTTTGCTCATATTGGAGGCTTTCTTACAGGATTTCTTCTCGGATTTGTGTTTTTGATACGTCCTCAGTTTGGATGGATTAACCAACGATACGCTCGCGTAGAGTATTCTCCAACACGAGCTAAGCCTAAGTTCAAGAAATATCAGTGCATATTATGGTTCCTCTCCTTGATCATTCTAATTGTTGGGTAAGATCTGAAGTATCATATTTTAGAGATCAAGTCCATGTTTGAATTGACAATTAGTTTGTAAAATCACAATGGCACCATGATTTTGTTGAAGCTCTAAAGTGTAATTTTCACCAAAATCACAGTGCCATCATTTTGCCAAAATTACCGTCAATTCAAATATGCACCAAGTTGTTCTAGCTAAAGTATACGTAAGTCTACATTTTTTGTAGACTTGAGCAGTATTGGTCTTCTTCAAACAGTCACAAGCTTTAGCCTCTACTAAAGTAAAATAAAAATACACTATAGCATGAGAAACCAAGTTATTTGCTTTAGGCAGAATCTAGAAACATATCAAATCCATCAAAATCGTCTGTTACTTTGTTACATTTATTGGATATTAAAACTGTGTTTCATGATCTTTATTACTTGGTAATAGTTTTACAGTTAGTTTTAAAATAATTGTTTTTTATATTGTTAATAAGGGGTGTTTATATAAAATTAATAAGACGGGTGTTTATATAAGTGATAAAACAAGGAGGACTGAGTAAATGTTCAGTGTTCTTTCTTTATCTTTTAATGCTGTGTTGCTTTCTTAATTTTTTCCATGTATATGATGTAAATGTATAGAATGTTGCAAGTCATACTTTAAGGACCGCTTTCTAAATTTTGACTGAATGTCGCGAGAGAAACCAAAATACCTGTCATAAATGATAAAGAATGTAAAATCTTGATGTTGCTAGCAGATTATAGCATATCTCTTTTTAGTAGTATATGACGATTTCTCAACTAAAGTAGCTATGAAAGACAATTTATATTATAGTAGTCTGAATACTTTTTCTGTTCTTTTCACGGAACGAATCAATCCATTGTTGATATAAAATTAGATATATCCTTATTAGTGTAAATACACGTATGTTTATATTTGAAATTTGGTTCTGTGCATGAATATCACAGGCTTTCTGTTGGACTTGTTGCCCTGCTCCGGGGTGTTGATGTAAATGATCACTGCTCTTGGTGCCATTATCTGTCTTGTGTTCCAACTTCAAAATGGAGCTGCAATACAGAGGCAGCATATTGTTTGGTAAGCATTTTATTTTTACATGAAAGCTTCCTCAACATAATAGTATCATCAAATTTGGTGAACGAACTTATTTATCACTAACTATTTTATGAATTAGTATCGCATCATTAAAGCACTTTTCATGTATCATCATTATATCCTCTGTAGTTTGAAAAATATCCCACATGTCTTGAGAAAAAACACACTCTTATGTTTGTAATGCTTCTTTATTCTTGTATCATATAGTCTCTAATTTTATTTTGCACTGTATAATGTGGTTGTAGTTTTGTTCTTTCTTTTCTTTGGTGTGGATATTCATTTTGTTGAAATATCATAAAATGCAGTCAAACCAGCTAGGCAACCAGCTGAATGTAACATGCTCAAGCAATGGTAAATCAAGTACATACTTAATGCAAGATCCAACTAGTTCCCAGATCCAGCAATTGTGTACTCAGCTCTGTAATTGATTTTTGACCAAAAGGGATCACTGTTGGAAAGAGATTATCAGTTGTTGATATTAGGGTTTCAGGCTCTCATGAAACAAACACTATAGTGCTATTATGTAGCTTATACTTTTTCCTTTAAACAGATTATTTTGTGTATATAATAATAATACTTGGTTGATGCCTATTTTGTGCCAAGATCAAAATTATACGTACAAGTCCAACAATAAATCATTCAATCTTAGTCATAAAAACAAAAACTTTATATTGTTGACAGTAAGATAAGAACCGTTGAACATGAACATGTCACCGGCTTTGAAACCATTCTTATAACAGAAAACTCTCTGTGCATACCCTATTTTTGCACTTACTAACATTAATCTATATCTATATTAACATTAATCAGGACCTATTTCATTAGGTAAAATGTACACATGGTATTACAAATTATGGAAAATAAAAATATTCTACAACCATCTAGTTTTTAGTATTAAATGCAATCATATAAATTAGTTAAATTAATAAAATAAATAAATAAATTGGTTGAAAATATAAATTGATTGAATAGTAATTTATATTGATCGAGTTCTACAAAAAAAAAAATGGATCAAATCAATTTATATTGATTCCAGAATTAATTAAAAAAGAAATTCAATTCAAGGTAATCAACAATCACAAAAAACCTCAGAATTTTCAGTGTTTCCTTCCCTTTTCCAATCACTAATTGGCTGCATTAAAATCGCTTTGTTAGTAAAAACTTTTCTTACAAGATTTCAAAATATTCCCTTATACTCAAATTTAATTACTAATTATGCCTCATGAAAATTATTCTAATTTTTTTTGCCAACAAACCTATTCAAGTTTATTGCATGTCTAATCAATTTTAGAGTTGTTACTGATAATGATTCTGATGAATAGTAGACATGTATACAAATTGAATTTTTAAATTGAAACTATAATTAAGTTATATATGAATGATAAAGTTTCTTTGAAAATATACTTTTTTATTCACCATTTAGAGTTTTTTCGTTGTAATTTATGAAAAATAACTAAAATTTTTTCAATTTATTTCAATCCTATATATTTCTTTTAATTTTACATTGTTTTTAATTTTTTTTTGTTGAATTGAAAGTTTATATCCACAATAACACATTTATTTAAAATTTAGAAAAATAAGGATTTTTAAATATTAACATGATTAATTTAAGAATAAGAAATTTTAATTACAATAGGAAGGGATAGAAGAAGTAAAATAAGTAATGTCTAAGGGTCAAAATGTAGAATTTCTTTCATTTACCACACTTTTATCTCATGAGAAAAACACAAACCATTCTCTCATTATTTTTCATTTTGTCATTCTTGCTTGCGAGGATTATCTTCTCAGCCCACAATAAACCATCAAATCGTGTCCGAGTGAGAAAAAAAAAGCAATAAAGGAAACTAAATTTGAATAGGAATAAAATTAAGAAGTAAACATGTAACTAGTTAACTCACACTCAAGAAGAACCTTTTTAGAAAGAAAAAAATGTGAGTTATGTTACATTAACTTCTTGTAGCATGAGGGTTCTGAGAAATTATTCACTGAAATTCATTACTTCTTGTCAGAAACTGCTTTGGGGGAATTACAAGTTAGAAGAACTTAGAACATGAGGAAATGAAATTTTTAGCATATAAATGCTTTGAAATCGCACCCAAATAATTTTAAAATGTCATGTATGTTGTTTGTGTGATCATTGCATGATTGTTATGTTAGAAGTTTAGGAACTCTCAGAATTTTGAGTAAAGAATTGTAGGTTAATGTGTGAATCTTGTCACTGAAGGCAAATGAGCGTGCGTGCCTTGGATACTCTTTCACCTTCGCCTCTGTAGTTTTGCCTTTGGGTGTTATTTTGTAACTTTGGACTTTTTTGGTTGTTGTTTCAAAAACTTAAGTATTTTTACCTCTGAAAATTCTTTTCTATTTTTCCGCCTCACGTGTTGTTTCGTATTTTTTGACTTTGGTGTTTTTCTCTTATGTCTACCTATGACGTTGTTTCCTATTTCTTGTCCCTGGTGTCATTCTCTTACTTCTACCTCTGGTGTTGTTCTCTTACTTCTGCCTCTAATGTTGTTATCTTATTTTTGCCTTAGATCAAAGTTTCTTTGATCATCGATTACCTACATGACATAAAGAAGATTGAAAGAGACTCAAATCATCGATTACCTACATGACATAAAGAAGATTGAAAGTCAATTTTTGATTTTAGCTGTCTTGTTCTAAGAGGAACAAGATCCTAATAATTTAGAGTTCGACTGATAAGTAAAGTTTGACTAAAAATTGTTTAAGCAATAATTCAAACTTGAGTTCTTCTAAACAAGGATAGATCCAAAAAAAAATTATTTGTAGGGCCAAAGTTATATACTATTAATATTTATATTAAAAATATATTAACATTTAACCGATAAAATGATGACATTATAATTACTAAGCAAATGTTGGGAGAAAAAAATAATATGCTATCATTTGGTAAAAAAAATGCATTGTCAATATAAATTAATTTAATGGACATTCAATAAAAATTTAGTATATGATAATTATTGATAAAAAAAAAAGTATACAATTATTCTTTTTAAAATACGGTAATAAAATAGTACTGCATAACAAGACGTTGGGTATTAAACGACGAGGTAAAACTATTTGGTGCATAGTCATTAAACTCAAATTTTTTAGATTACAAAACTATAACATTATATAACCAAAATTTGAAGATACCTTACGTCTACAAATTATAATTATTCTATTTTTTTCCTTTAGATTTCTCTTTTATAATTTTTTATTTTATTTTTAACACTATCAAAAATATATTTCTCAATGAATTCGTTTGATACACACAAGAGCAAGTACTAGACATGACATAACAATACATGATAAACATTTTGTATTGAACATTATTTGATGGACAATAAACAACACAAACAAAATAATGTGAAATTTACTACAATATCATGTATGATATTTATAGACTTTTAAGGCGATAAATATTGATAGAGTGGAGAGGGGGAAAGAGATAAAAGAGAGAGAGATAATAGAGATAGATAAGGAAATGGTTGAGAGAGAGGGGAGGAGAGAGATGAGACAACAACAAAGAGACATGAAAGAAAGTAAAAGGGGAGAGAGAGATAAAAGGAAGAGGGAGAGATGAGAGAGGAAGAAGATAAAATGTTTTTTCAGTATAAAATAAAAAAGTATTTTGGTATTTTAGATAGTCTGTCTAGCAGACAAAAAGTTGTCACATGGTTGAGTAAGGGACAAAAATTGTATCTTTTGTCCAATGTCTTGTCCCCTTGTTTGTCGAGTCCCACAATCAAATTTTATATCAAATATGGTACAACATAAATTGTTCTATCAAGTCCCTCATTTTTCAACAAATCAAACGCAACCTATGTGTATGATCAAATAAACCTTCAACAATTTATTTCTCACACCTGTTGTACTTTTAATTCTTAAAAAAATTGAAATAATTCCTTTAATTTTTCGCAGCAAAAAATATAACATTATTTAATAACTAATAATTTCAATCACAAGGCACCAAACAAATTCTATATTGAATACTTATTTAAATCATGCTCGTCTCTCAGGTGTGAGTGCTCCCCCTCAACATTGGTTTGCTTGACATTAATTTAGGGATGGGTGGGTGCCTTTTAATGGAGATTGGAGATGGCGCGTTCCAAAACTCGAATGAAATGATAGCTTGTGGATGAGTGGTTTGTGATCAGACTGGTGCACTCATATTTGGCCACTCTTATGGATTAGGGGTATACACGGTCTCGATTGCAGAGTTTAGGTCATGTATATATGATGGCTTTGGAGTAGGACTTTTTCAGAGGGTTCAGAAATATTAATATTAAATCATACTCTCAAGTAGTATTGGGGTCCTTAATTTTAAAGAATTACTCTAATACACATTTATGTTACAGTCTTGTCACTCGTATAAAGTATGTGCTTAAATTTGATTTTCTTCTTCTCAAATCGATAATGTTTTTTATATTATAATTGATTTCTCGTCCTTCGCCATGTTGTGTTAGGTAGCTTTTCTTATGGACTTCTAGCTTTGTTTTTGTTTCCTTGGTGATGTGACCGCTTACGTTTCACCCAAAAAAATGGTAATAGGCCTCCAATATGCTAAACATGGATCCTCCAAGCTTCTAAATGATTTATTCTTATCTAAAATTCATTAATCACTTGAATTCAATCGTTTGTTTCGGTCGAAAATCTATTAACACTACCTTGCTATTTTTTATTTAAAATAAACAATATATAGTTCATATAGATTTTAATAATCTTTATACGATACAACACTATCTTGATAACTTTAATGGTGTATAATTTGTAAGGAATTAATTATATTTTTAGTATATAATCTTTACTAAGATTAAGATTATTAGGGAATAATTACAAGCAGTCTTCCTTTCACGCGGAAGCTTTCCAACACTTTTGTTCTCATGTTAATACTACATAAATCATTTCAATTACATTATATTTTCAGTTTGTTATTCTATCACAATTAAATGCCTCTAATCGATTATTCTCTTTTATAATGTCTTTCAACTTCTGCTATTTCACTGCATATTATTTTCAGTACAGATTACATCACTGAATAAAAACAACAAACCTGCAATAAAAATTAATTATAGCACTGGAATATTATAGACTTAGATATGTTTTTGGTACCTACAATATAAGTTACTTTGATTTTAGAACTTGTAATTTATTTTTTTCTTTATGTTCCAGCAATTTCTCAAACCATCAATTTTGGTCCTTCATGAATTTTTTTGTTTAAAAATATTGATGTTGCTAATTTTTAACGACATTACAATGCATGACATTCATAATTATGCTGATGTGGAACATTTAATGTTGATTCATCACAACACATCATCTCCAAAACAACTTATCTTTAAACCAAAGTTCATATCTTCTCCAACTCAAAACCAATTACTTCAACTCAAAATCGAGAATATAACATATTATTCCATAAAAAAATATAGGAATTCATAAAACAAAAAACAGTGAAGAAGAATAATAATAAAAATAGATCTGAAAAAACAAGTCACAACCCCATCATCAAAACATGTCAAAGTTGCGTAACAAAATTCAAGACAACACAAACCGCTATGAAGAAAAAATAAATTTGATCCAAACTTTGCTCTGTTTGGATATTCCTTCATTCTTGCAATGTAATTAAATTTATCTTGAGTTATAAGTTTAATAGTATTAATGATTATTTATGAAAATAAATTTCTTTGATAGCCTTTTATTTATTGCTATTATTTTATGTAACGAATGCATAGCTTAATTTTTTAATGACAAAAAATTAATTATATAGTTTATTTTGTACTCAAATATTTATGAAACATTTAATTATATACTTCATGTCGTACCCAAATATTTATGAAACATTGATCGAAATGATGATCGATGATTTTTATATCTCAATTTTTTATTTATAACAAAGATTAAAAATTATGGACTATTCGAATATGTCAAATGCAAAATTATCCAAAAATAACCTTTTATTTTAACTCTAATATTACAAACAAATTTTATTTATATACAAATATTTTAAGAAATAATATATGGCACGAGACCATAGTTGAAATATGATTTGGCATATATTTTTGTATACTTCATTGCATAGTTACTAATTTCTAATAATGCTTCTTTAAAAAAAATCAGAATTATGTGAGACATTATTTCGAGCCTACCGTAAATCTAAATCAAATATTTCACACTATCTCTGAAGAAAATCTTTAAATCATACTTGTTTCACTCTAATAAATTAAAATGTTGAGTATTATCAAATTTGAACTGTTTTTTCGTGCATTCAGAGATACTTTTCTTTAAATGAGAAATTCAAATCTAACGTGAAATATGAGATTACGAATATTGTAATAAATAATATTATGGCACAAAAACCATAGTTGAAATATGATTGGACGTAATATTTTTATACACTTCATTGCATAATTATAAATTTTGAATAAGAGCAAGAGTTGTATCTATTACTACCTCTTTCAACATGAGCCACCTCTCCCAAATCCAAACTTGTTATCTTCTTTTTCCTCCAATAGAGAGGAGTGGTGTCGCAACAGGTTGGGGTCGCGGCAGAAAAGACAAACCGAAAGAAAATAGTGATAAGTTCTTTCAAAATTAGGAGTTGCCACCATTTTTTATTTGTTAAGGAAAACATTTAAAAAACCTTTAAAAAAAGAAGAAAAGAAAGATCTTTGAAACTAAATTTTGGGTTCAAAAGTCATTTATGTGTAGAAAAGGTATTAGTACAACATCCGTTTAAAAATTGACACCTTTAATTAAATGTACAAAAATAATGTTAACCATAAAAATATTTATTTTATCCCAAAAATATAAACATGATTTTAATTAATATTTATTTATTTATAAAATTTATTTTTATAAAAAAAAAGGGAAAATTGATTTTTATTAAGAGAATATAAATAGAGATTGGGAAATAAAACAAGTAATATTGGAGGAAGACTAAAAAGAAATGGGATTCGAGCCCAACCATTATCTTAAAACAAGTAAGTAATATATAGCTGACAAAAAAAGAATAATAAACAAAAATAAAAGAAAAAATTAATTAAAAAAAACTAAACTTAGAAGTTTACAAAACCAACTAGTTGAAAATATGTGAATTCACATGGATAATGCAATGAATTAGCTTCATTTAAATACAAATATCTTCAAATATATGTCGGATCATTATATTGACTTGCAGTCTCACGTGTCTCTTCCATTTAGAAGATAATATAATTTTTTTTAATATTATTATATGTATTTACTCTCATTCAATTAATTTAAAAAATATTTGTCTTGTATAAATATTAGAAAATAAATCATTACAAAAATATCATAATCACTTTTAATCTAAACTTTAAATAGATAGATGGGTCACTTTTTTACAATTTAGTTTGATATAAATAATTTTTAAACTTTTTCTATATATTGCATGATGCTTGATAGTGCACAAGGAATAGTCGGACCAAATTGTTGGCCCTTACATGGGTCAACCCATTTTGAAGATATTGAAATGTTTATTATATTATTATACCTATTGACCATCCATCAATTAGTTTATTAAACAATATGAATATAAGAATATAAATTATTACAAAAATATCATAATTACTCTTATTCTATAATTTTGATAGATTGATTGGAGGGACTAGTTTTTTATAATTTACTTTAATATTAAATAATTGTTAAATCGCATAATAAAAAAAATGAAAATTAACCATTATTAACATTTAATAATTCAACAAAACATTAATTTATTATTCCAATAACTATTTAAATTAATTTTTATTATATTAAATTTAAATAAAAAATAGAAATAAAAGAAATTATTGCATTATTTCTCCCTTTTTATTTCCATACATATTATTAGTATTATTATTATTATTGTTATTATTATTATTATTATTATTATTATTATTATTATTATTATTATTATTATTATTATTATTATTATTATTATTATTATTATTATTATTATTATTATTATTATTATTATTATTATTATTATTATTATTATTATTATTATTATTATTATTATTATTATTATTATTATATATTGAAGTATGTTTCACTCTTTTCTATTTAGTGCATGATACTTGATATTGAAGAAGGAAAGGGTCTGGGCACTTATCTGCCCTCCCATGACATATATATCTTTTAGTCAATTTATAAGATATTAAAAAACATAATAGTAACAATGATAATAATTAAATACATATATATCTTTTAGTCAATTAACTTTGAAAGTCCATATTTTTGGAGCATGTTATACACTTATATATTGCATTACATTTGATAGTGAAAAGGGAAGTGTCACAATACTTGCTTGTCTTCCCATAGATTTGCCTCATTTAGAAGATATTGAAAAAGTACACTAGTAATAATAATTAAATAATCTTTTAACTAATTAACTATTGAAAGTTTGTATATTAATTAAGTAACATGTAAAAATATGTGTAACATGTATATGGTTTATATGGCTGTATTATAATTGAGATTCCCACATTTTATAAGATCTCAATATTTATACATTTTGAATTAATATTTGATTTCGATACTCACACATTTTTTATGTCTATCTTGTTGATAAATATCAACGTCTTCACAAAAATAAAAATACTAAGAATGCCTGAGATGATAGTTTCATTTACTTTCTTTAAACCACTAATTAAAATCTAACTATTATTTTATAAAACATAGGATGAGAATTGAAATGTAATAAAAATAGTCAAATAATACAAAATAAATGGTATCAATGTGATACGCCTAATGGTCTTAAAAAAATCACATTCTTCAACCCATGAAAAAGTGTTGTTCAACAACTACTAAAATAATTAAATATTGCATACTTGCCAAAGTCCTAACAATGAAAGATGGGAAGACGTAAAAGTAGGTCATTTGAATATTCACTTATATGAAAATGTCCAATATCACTAACATCAAAATGGGTTATGTAACGCTCCGACTTTTAACAGCACGAATGCATTTTTTTTTTCCTTTGAAAAACCAATAATAAAAATAATTCGTCGTAACACAAACGAAAAAAATCCTGAATAATTGCATCATATATACCAACAAACTAAAATAGTTTTTGAGACGATAATCCAAAATATACAAATAGAAATGTTACACTGGATTTAGGCAATTTGAAATAGTATACCCAAAAAATGCCTTAAAAAAATCTACCAAAAAATGTGCAAGGTATATTATATGTTAAAACCTCTTTATTACAATAGAAACTATTCAAGAGAGAATATGCAACTAATAAACTAAAATTTGGAAGCGAGAAAATGATATTGAAACATATAAATTTTATTTGTGTTCTTCAAAAAAGATATGATATGAATTATTACCATGTTAATATTGTGACACCCAAAACCCCAAAATAATATATATAATAATTTATATCATATTTCTATAAAATTTGCAGCGAATAAATAAAAATATGTTTACCGGGGATATGAGACATGCACAAAAGCACTGCTCCAAGAATGCTATCCCCTCATGGTCATGTCAAAAAATGGAACATGGACCCACCAAACGAAAGTCAACTGAAAATATAAGTTATAGATACAGTCATCCCAAAATGAAATAAGTACGACCACCAAAAAGACATTAAGTCCCTATACAACCAAACTAATTTGATCATTCACTAGCATCTACAATAACATGGGTGACCTCCACACACTCCGCAAGTTCCTTCTGACGCAATATCCATCCTCGAAGTAACCTCCTCCTTATCAACATCCGTAGAAGGATCGATCTCCTTAGAAGTCAGATCCACCCACGAGATAGGTGGCTTCGGCGGCGATGGGATCTCAAAACATTCCACTACTTCAGTGACAGTCGGTAAGTGATCGTTCACCAAAAATAGAAGCTCTAGACGGTCCTGGAATCTCTCGCTCCACTGACATCGACCCCTTATCCTTTCCGCCAGTCCCCGGTCCAACCACTGTATCTCTAGCTCCTATAGTGGCCTCCACGTCAACTCTAACTGAGGAATCCTATGCATCTTCTCATGTTCTGCTCATCCCGAGCACCAATCCCGAAGGTACCAAATAGTCGATTCTCTCGCGAGTGAGCTCCACGAGGTATACTGCTTCAGCTCTCCTACTTGTCCTCACTACCCTCCCCGTATAAGTAGCTCTGCTTGAGATGAGGTCGTATAACCAAGTTGTCGGCGAGTCTCGACCAAGGAAGTCTAACGACGTTTCTGTCATCAAGCTGGTAACAGTTGGTGGAACAAACTCGGGTATCATATGAGGGTAAAGTCCAATTTCCACAATAATTTAAAGGGTCACCAACCGAAATTAAAAAATAAAACTTAGCATAATTCTTATATTTTCAAATGATAAAGAGAACCTTTCGTCTTAGCATACTCCTCGAAAGGGTTTTCATATGTCAAAAATGCATAAACAATGTTGAAAAATGAAGTTTTTGACAAATTGCACTGTCGTATTCGAGTACAACATTTGTAGTCAAATATAAGTGCTAAGTGAGTGGCAAAAATCACTCAGTTGTATTCGAATACGAGGTTTCTTCTCCGAATAGGAAGTTAAAATTTTGAATAAAAATTGGATGTTACAGACATGTATTCGACTACACACTGCATGTAGCCGAATACAACTACTAAATATTGTAGGTTTTCAGTTTTAAAATGGCTCTAAGTCATTTAACACTTACGATACAAAGTCCATCAATAACACTTAGCAATTACGGAAAAATACAAACAACAATCGAGTATGTATATACAATCATCATAGTATAACAAACATGACTTGTGTGCCAAACACCCTAATGCAATGCGTATATGCCAAATGCGCATGATTCCAAAATTTTCAACAAAAACCCTCATCGAGGGGCGTAAATCATAATTGTACCGCCTATCACAGGCCTTATTACTAATTACCGAGGTGCAGTCTCTCACAGACTAACACGATTTACTTGAGTGTAGCCTATCATAGGCTTTACACATCAGTTAAATCCTCAAATGGATAAGATGGACCAACTATCACATGGAACCATCATGTGCTCCATCACGGTCACCACTTAACGTCGTGGCCCATCACGGTCCCTACTTAACATCGTGGTCCATCACAGTCACCACTAACACTGTGGCCCATCACGGTCACCACAAGCTATGAAATGTATGAGCATACTCTGACTCTTTTCACCATAATCATTAAGTAAATGCATCTATTAAAATATTCCCCATTTTTAATACTCATTTAACACTAACAATTTTTCAAACTTATCATAGAATATACTCAAAACATTTTATCCTTCATACAATCCTTCACACACAAATCACATCAAATTTAATCTCCACCAAATCCACTCCTCAATCACAAATAAATCTATTTTGAATCACATAATCGCATCAAAACTTAATCTCCACAAAAACATACATAACCACACCTTAAACACATCAATATTAATCATAAATTCATAACATGTAACAAACCGTATTTTCACTCAAAATATATATAATCACGTCGAAATTAATTATCACGTAATCACACATTAATCATCCATCAATCACACATATAAAGTCCCTATATGCAAACTAAAAATTTGAAAGGAGCCCTTACCTCTGTGTCTCACTCGCGTCGATACCTCAAAAGTTAGCTCACAAGCACCGTAGTGTAGAAAGGAGCAACTATCTCTCCTGACACTTCTCAAATGGAAGCTTTGACCTAGAAGAAAAAGGAAGGTTTGTGTTTGTGTTTTTGTTTTCAAAACTTCCAACACTTTTCGAAACAGAGGAAGAAGAAGAAGAATCGTGAGGCCGTGGAAATGTTTTTCTTTCTGTTTCCTTTTTGTTCCCTTATCTCACGCGAGTATATATATATAACCAAATTAAATAAATATCTAAATACTCTTACACACATCCTTCACTCATATCTCAATCTAATTTAATCAAAATATCTACTCTCGTCGATACTAAATTTGACAGATGCATCTTTCAGCAACAAGTGACATTTAAAAACAAAATATGTCCGGTATTAAATTATTTATTCGGGTCTCAATTTATATATATATATATATATATATATATATATATATATATATATATATGTTAAACATATTACAAACTCTAACAAAATATATTTTTGGTACTCAATTCACAAAATGAATTAAAATTGGCTAAATGCCTAAGTAATTTAACACAAAATACCCTAAAATTGCATAAATTAGAGTTTAAAATTAAAGGTCTTACATGTTACACTGGATTTAGGCAATTTGAAATAGTATACCCAAAAAATGCCTTAAAAAAATCTACCAAAAAATGTGCAAGGTATATTATATGTTAAAACCTCTTTATTACAATAGAAACTATTCAAGAGAGAATATGCAACTAATAAACTAAAATTTGGAAGCGAGAAAATGATATTGAAACATATAAATTTTATTTGTGTTCTTCAAAAAAGATATGATATGAATTATTACCATGTTAATATTGTGACACCCAAAACCCCAAAATAATATATATAATAATTTATATCATATTTCTATAAAATTTGCAGCGAATAAATAAAAATATGTTTCCAAGAAAATAAAAACTTTAATTTTTAATTTAGGATATCACGTTTCTCAAAAATCAAAAGGAACACTTTAAACTTCTTTACTCCATAGTGCAATCTTAATAAGTTTGATTTAAGTATAATTACTTGATTTAATTCTAAAAACTTACTAGTACTTATATGGTTTTGAAACAAAAGTCGTTTCAAAATAAATAAGTAAAATACAAATTACAACCCTTATCCCGGTATTACCTATCAAAGCAGGGTTCCTCCCAAACTTGAACTTCAAGACTCATTAACCTGTAACAACTGCAATTTCGCAAATGCAGGGCCAAACTAGTCAAACACAAACAACGAAGGAGGTGAGTTTTGAAATTATGTTAATAGTATAATATAAATAAGAAGAACACGCAAACAATCATAATAGAACCGTATCATCACACAAACGTTCCATCAAGAAAATATCACATTAAAAAGTCAAAATCACTCAAGGAAAATCAATAAATTTCACTATAACATCAAATTAAGAGAAATTATCACCACACGCAATACATATTAATCACAACAAAACAATCAAAATAAAATACAATGTTATGCATGAGCTTAGACTCTAATCACAACAAAACTCTGAAGTACTTGGTTATGAGGCTTGATACTATGCCACCATCCTGGTGGACGGACAATTCAAATTGGCCCTGTCCTCATAGATCCTCTCAACTCAACCCAAGACACATATACACGACATTTGAGGTAAACGTGTGTTGTGTGGTAGCTCCCGACATTTAGAGTGCTACCTCCAAGTCACCTAGAAATTCTCCACCCGAATAACTTCAAGGTCTAACAGTCTTGCCTTAAGGCTCAACAGTAGACCTCCACGATCAGGCTCATTCAGTTGTACTTCCCCGAAATCACTAGGTTTGTCAGGCCCTACCTATATGATGACAAAATAATCTCCACTTCAAAAATTCTCAATATTTATTTTCTCCCCTCGTTGGCCTATGATACTCCATTAAAACCTTCATCTCAAACACAAATTGGAATCACAATATTCTCATCACGATTTATAACATCACTATCATTAATCACACGTCATCACATATACTCATCACAATCTTATAACATCAATCTCATCAATCATACATCATCACATAGACTTATCACAAATTTAAAACATCATTATTATTAATTATACATCATCATAATCACATAAAACTTATCAAAATGTATCCACCTTTTATTATCACATCACCTAAACATGTCTAATCAAACATATTCATAAAATTCATTTGACATCCAATATCACAGTATTCATAAAATTCATTTGACATCCAATATCACAGTAATATCAAATATCACACATTTCACGATAATAAATCAAAAATCACAATAATATCAAATTTCACACATTTAACGAAATTAAATCAAATATCACAATAATATTAAATACCACACATTTAACGAATCAATCAACATCTTATAAGTATTTCTATTCCATATTTTAATCTCACAATTTCTATTTTGCATATTAATTAATTTATCACTCAAAGGGCTACTGCCGTACGTAGCGAGCCCCAAATGAATCGTTGGGAAATACGGTTTTTCCGTTCATCTCACAATATATTATACTCATGAATTCAAACGCTTTCTCACCCCTTACCTTATTTCGACGCTTTCACAAGCAAGCACCTTTTGTTCATTGACTCTTTGTCTTTCAATTGATCTAACTCGACAGTTTATGGGTAAACGTTAAAAATAAATTATGAGAACATACTTTAAAAACTAAATTTGAAATTCGGTCAAGTAAAATTACCATAAATCAAAAAACCAATCAGTAGATAATATAGCCACTTTTCACACAGTTGTTTTGGCATTGGTTTCACTCAAACCGGGCTTACGATGAAGGAGAACGATGCAAAATAATAAATTCTACAAACGGAGAAGTCGGGTATTTTAGAGAGAAATTGGGATGGTTAAAAATCTGAGAAAGTGTTTTTAATTGACTAGCGAAATGAGTAAAACAAAATATTGAAATTTGGACAAAAACGGAGGAATTTTATTGAGATAGTTATCGAACACCGGTGCCAATTTTCATTCCTTTTCATGTTACTGCGGCGGTTGGGACAATTCAATCCTATTTAATTAATAAAATAATTAATTATAAAATTTAGAGTGTTACAAATATGGTCATACATTGGGATGGTTAAAAATCTGAGAAAGTGTTTTTAATTGACTAGCGAAATGAGTAAAATAACATATTGAAATTTGGACAAAAACAGAGGAAATTTATTGAGACAGTTATCGAACACCGGTGCCAATTTTCATTCCTTTTCATGTTACTGCGGCGGTTGGGACAATTCTATTCCTATTACATACACCTTCTCCCTCTTTCGGTAGGTTTCCTTTTTTCTTTTTTTAATTATTAGTTTTTTTTTATAAATTATTTAATTAAGTTTTACTTTTGGGCCTAACCCATAAAATACATTTTAATCCTTTCTTTTATTTATTTTTTTAATAAAACCAACAATTATCAAAACTATTTTCTTTTTACACTTACTTAAACAATCTCATTAATATAATATTACTAATATTTTAAAATTAATATTTTATACAATAAAGTAATTAATCTTTAAAATACATTAATAATCAAAATTCTCATATTCCAAATAATCACTATAATAATACTTGTTTTTCCAAATACGCAAATTAAAATATTATCATCATTAGAAAATAGTCGAAAATATAAAATATATAAATATAACATCAACACTTTATATTAATTACTGAATCATAATAAATATATATAAAATCACAATGTCATAACAAGTATATAAAAATAAAGAAAATCAAAAATAATATCACTATTATCTCAAAATAATTATTTATAAAATAAATAAGTAAAAATAGAAAATAGTTATAAATAATTGAAATATAATTACGTGTATACTTAACATCAATCAAACGCACATAAAAATATTGCATTAATTGGATACGCGTATATACACGTAAAATCGCATAAATTCTTATTTCTCAAATTATTACACTAAAATATATAAAATAATAAAATAAAACTAGCACATCATAGAAAACATCCATATATCGAAAATTAATCACAAAGTTTATTAACATAAATTCTATAATAATTTTAACATCAAATTAATTATTTAAAATCCTGTTTAATTAATAAAATAATTAATTATAAAATTTAGGGTGTTACAGATATGGTCATACATTGACGACACTTAAATATTAGCATTGTTAGTATTGATCTGTCTTGTTTTTTATTCATTGATGCAATTGAACCATCAACATTATCCAGGTCACAACAAAGAGTATATCAAGAGATTACAACCATGAAATATCATAAAAACCAAAAAAGAAAAAAGAAATACAACAATTAACCTTTTCGGCCTTTAAATACTGTTTCATTAGAGTCTTTGTGTAGCTGCTTCATTGCTTATTTTTATTTTGCTTCAAAACATGGACCTGTCTCTCTTGATTTTTCTTTAAATATGTAATCCTTGTAAAGGGTCTTTAAAGTTAGAATATATTAAAAATTAAAAGGCAATTCTTTCTCTTACTAAAAGTAAACTTGTTGAAGAATCAAATTATTCAAGGAGCAATGAATGATGTATATAAATAGTAAACATCCATATAGTTTGCAAAAATATAAGCTACCATCATATTCAATTAATAATCCAATATCCTTTATAGTAGTTGCGTTCTTTTCAAAGATTCATTTATTCTCAATACTGACGTGTGAATAAAAACTTATTACAGAAATAACCAAAATTCATATTTATAGCCAAATAAATGAAATGAGAAAAACAAATTAAAGAAAAAAAAACAGGGAGAGAAAATATTAGAGATGCAAAAAAATGTCAACACTTGATAAGAGAAAAGAGTGAGATCTTGTCATTCACAAAAGTAATTTGCAATTTGGTTGAAAAGTAAAATCCTCCAACTATTTTCCTTTAGGATTGAAGATGGAATGAAAGGAAAATGTAAAGGGTTGCAATCTTGTACTCATAATCACAAATTTCAAAAAATATCTAATACTCAACAAAAAAGGAAAAATAACCTCTCTTTTCATAACACGCCACAATAAAGGAATATGAGACAAAGAAAGAAGATAATGATATGACACTAAATACCCTATTTTAGTGACATGTCTTGTTTGCTATCAACTATGCAAAATCTTGCCACAATAGAAATTAATATTAGTAAACAAAATTATCAATGCATGGTAAGAAAATCCAATTTACTAAAGGAAAAATCCAGATTCAAACCTTGTTATAGAATTTCAAATATGTATCCAAAACCAAATTAGAAACCCAATATTTAGAATGTCTTAAATCTTGGGGCATGATTTTTGTTCACAAATGGTTGTTTTTAATGAAAAAGTGAAGAAAAAAAATTAGAATGAAAACAAACCTGTTGAATATTTATTAAAGTATTCTCTATATCTGAAAGATGAAAGAATAAGATATTGCCACCGCTTGCTTAAGAGTATTTCATTTGAAAGATATGCATGATATGTTGATATTTGAGAAAGTAGAGGTGTAAATCATCAAAAATAGTATAATCCTGAGAATCATACAATATAGAAATAATCCAATAATATAGCAATAAAATTATTAAAAAAAGTTTATATAAATTCCTTATGTTGTGCTTTTAGATGCTAAATTCACTTCCTAGGAGATGCCAATACACATTCTAAAATTGTATTCAAAATATACACATTATTTCATAATTACTAAGTAATAACACTAAAAATTAGATCAGGCGTGAATTGATAAAGATCTTATTGAATTTAAATCAAATACATAGATTTTCTCCACCACTCAACTAGGGTTTGTGTGAGAGTAGTTATTTCACTTGTTAGGGATTTACATTGCTAAGCATTTTTCTCTTTATATAGTAGTATTTCCTGTTTGTCTCATGACAGTTTTTATCAAATAGTTTATCCATGGAGGGTCTTACTTTGTAGGAAGAGTATGAAGGCATTATAGTAGATATCAGAATAGATCGAGCTTCTCAAGCAACCAAAGAAAAATGCAATGTTGGTAGACTTATTGTTGATAAACTTATAGGTTTAACATCTTGAAGGAGAGACTAACAACCATATAGAGATTAGGGAAATGAGTTACTATCATGATGCTAGATTAAGGAAAATTTCTTTTTCAGTTCTATCGTTGCTTAGACATGGAGAAGGTACTTGATAGCGTTTTAGCAAGTGTATTTAATCGTTGCAAGTAATAATTAAAACGGTAATACCGAGTGTCGAACTCAAGAATTGCGTTTTACTATCGAATTATATCTAATTACTAAAATTGAACAAAAAGTTTTCAAATTAATTGAAATAATATTTAAAATTAACAAAAATAATAAAATTGATCATTTATAATAAGAAAAATGTCAGAGATGAGTTTCACTTTGAATCCAGCCTTGGTGTCTAATTTGATCCTAGTTACTGAATTCCTTTATTGAATTATTACCGAATTCTCTTTATTATTCTTGTTTTAATGTTTTAGTGACAGAACCTTTAATTTCAAAGTAACCCTTAATTCCTTAGTGGATTTAAGATTAGAATTAAGCCTTACCGTATAAGAATTCTCGTGTTAAACTATTGCCTTTGCAACTAATTTAATTGGTTTCATGATCTGCGTCTATCCCTAGACTACAAATTCATAAATTTATTTTCTCAAGCATTCGTAAAGTCCACCTTCAATTCAAAATACGAATCATAGAACATTTTAATGTTGATCAAGCAATAAAAAGCATTAAGCACATAGATGAGAAAAATAATTCAATAAACTCATTCATATAACTAGAAATCAAATCAGAAAAATAAGGGATTCATTTTGTTACACTCATTCCTAACAAACAGAGTTTAGTTATTTATGACAGAGATAGAAAAGATAGAGATTAGAGAAGAATTATAAGAAAGATTCATGAATGATTCTTGATAAAACTGCTCTAATGGTGTTAGAAACGATTGCCTTTGCTAGGAAATAAATCTCTCAACTTCCCAATAGTCAAAAAGATCCCTAGAAAATAAAAAAAAAATGCATTTTCATGAAAGTTGTAGATATGGATCTTAGCTTTCGTTCTAACTTAGTTTGACTCCAAATGGACATCTAAAACTATAGATATGTCTGAAATAATCGACATAGATCATGTTGATTTCTCACCAAAATTCAGCACTGCATTAAAACAAAATAACAACGCAAAACTCCAAAAAATCTCTACTTAATCAAGGAAATAAGAAATAAACATTTCATTAAATCAAATAAATAAAATTAACAAAATATATCAAATAAATCCTTAAATTAACTAATGAATAAAAGATAAATAAGACTACAAACAATGAAAAATATGATACGATGAAGAGTCATCACAACCCCAAACTTAATCTATTGCATGTCCCCAAGCAACAATTAATTTTAGATTTGGTACAGTTAAAATCAAACTTAAAATCAATTTCTCAAATCAAAACAAACTCAATTCTCAAAGTTTCAGCTACTACAAAACATTCATCATGCTCCATGGTTGCTTATAAAAAAAAACACACACACACAATTTGTATACTTTAGCATTCATTCAATATGTTAAACTCTCTCTTCACAATCTCACCAAAATTTCTCTCAAGTGTTTAGCAAGGGTTATGAATTTATCACTCAAATGCTAGAACATGCATACTTGTAATGTGGCTTAGGTAAGGGTAAGATATTTTGGGATAGTAGACTTTACTACTTGGAGTTAGGTATAAATTTTCAAATTATTTTACCGCTTTTTATTTTTCTTCACTTTTTCATTGTGGAGATTCTCAAACATTCACAAAAGAACCAAGAAGATATTATTTATCAAAGTACACAAACTGATTTTTTTTTTTCTTTTTGTGAGAATCATCACCCCAAACTTAAAAGGTTATATCCCATGAGCAACCCCAAACTTATAACTTTACCAAGACGATAATTGTTTTTTTTCTACCTAACTCCAAGTTAGGTGATTTAATTAAAAGGTTTTTGGCTTGTATTGTGGCAAATAACCGAAATAAAAGGGCAAGGCTAAAAGAGGCTAGCAAAAGATAAAATTTGCATACGGTAGTTAGAAAGACTCAAACGACCAAACAAAATTGTCTCAGTGTATGCATAAATTACAAGTGATGCAACTTAGAATTAGTGCAAGTTCTGAAGGGATAACATATGTTTGGATAATCACACAAAAAAGAATTAAAGTGTTTAGGCTCAAAAGCTCACAACTAGGATAATAAGAAAGACTATGAACTATCTAAATGATGCCAAACATGTCACTACAAAATATATTTAGTTTTTCTTATAAAAAAATTGGCAAGTGAGACTCCAACAACCAAGGAGTAATCAACAATGCATGCATTAGTGAAACTTATCGAATTGAGCAATGATATGAGCAAAGAAATAGAGTTTAAATTTTGAAATCTAAAATAAATAGTTTAAGACTAGCTTCAAGTTGTTAAAAAATCTTCGTCATAGTGCACATTTACACACAATTAAAAAGAAACAAATTCAAATTAAAAAAATAAGATTGCAAAAATAAAAGATACCTCTACCTATGAGTTGCCTCCCACGAAGCGCTTCTTCTAAGTCATTAGCTTGATGTCTCAACCATTGTCAAGTTGTATTATATGACACAAAGAACACATCATATTTCTCACCAAGGGGTACCTATTTCAAGTGAGGTGGCAATTGCTTGAGTTCAACCAGTGGTGTCTCTTTCTTTTTCCCTAAACTTCTCCCATGTAGTATGGAAGCGGGGGGAGTGGGATGGTGATGCTTCTAACATGAATAAAACATTTTTTACTCTTGGATCTTCACTATCTTTAACAACATCTTGGGTTAGGCATAACACTTTTTCTAACGGCATAATGGGTCCTTGATGTTCAACTTTTTCATCGACTATCGAATTGAAAATCTCAATTTGGTTACACCCTTCTCTTTTGTTTGAATGCTCTATTGCTTTTAGAATATTGAATGTAATTGTTTCCTCATTTACCTTAAAGGTTAAAGTGTCATTCGCCACATCAATCATAGCTCTCCCTGTTGCTAAGAATGGTCTCCCCAAGATCAAGGGGATATCATTGTCTTCCTCCATGTCTAGTACCACAAAATCCACTAGAAAAAATGAATTTATCTACTTTGACCAACACATCTTCCACCACCCAATATGGGTGTTTCATTGAACGATCCGCAAACTGTAAGATCTGTTGTGTGTCTTTGACGCTTTCAATGTCAAACCTTTTGTATATGGAAAGGGGCATAAGACTCACACTATCCCCAAGATCACACAGGGATTTCCTAAAAGTTATAGGATCCTTGAGCTTAGGTGGCAGCTTCCTCTGTAGAATAGCACTGAACTCTTTGGTAAGCATCACTATTTCACTACCAATTTTTCTTTTATTTAACAGAAACACTTTCATGAACTTGGCGTATGTGGACATCTGCTCTAGTGCTTTTGCAAAAGGAATGTTAATTTGCAATTTTTGAAAAACATCAAGAAATTTACCGAATTATTTTTCAGTTTCTTCCTTTTTTAATCTTTGAGGAAACAGAAGTCGAATTTCTGGTTTTGGCAGTGTCTCATTTTTCTATACCACAGGTTCTTCCTCCTTTTCAAGAGCGACGTGCTCCTCAACTGATGTCAGGGTGACCATTTCCTCAGAGTGGGTTGAAGTTGAAGTACTTCCACTCTGTTTTGGCTTTAAGTGGTACTTGTTCACTTACCTTGTCACACCTCGTTGTCACTGCATTGACATTATTTCGCAGATTCGGAGTCACTAGGAAAATTTCCAGGCGCTCTTTGTGCCATTTGTTGAGCAAGTTGACCTAATTGGGTCTCCATATTCTTTATTGATGCAGAGTGATTTTTCTGGATGGCTCTTGACTCTTCAATGAAAGAACTTGTGCTTGTCACTAATTTCTCCATAGCACTCTCTCAAACAGCTTTTCGAGGTGGGACTTGATTTACTGAATACCTTTATTGAATTATTATCGAATTACCTTTATTATTCTTGCCCTAATGTCTTACTGACATAACCTTTAAATCTAAAGTAACTCCTAATTTTTTAGTGGATTTAGGATTATAATTAAGTCTTACCGTACATGAATTCTCTTGTTAAACTATTGTCTTTGCAACTAATTTAATTGGTTTCATGACCTGCATCTATCCCTAGACTACAAATTCATGAATTTATCATCTCAAGCATTCGTAAAGTCCACTTCCATTTCAAAATACGAATCATAAAACATTTTAATGTTGATCAAGCAATAAAAACTATTAAGCACAGAGATGAGAAAAATAATTCAATAAACTCATTCATATAACTAGAAATTAAATCAAAAAAATAAGAGTTTCATCTTATTACACTCATGCCTAACAAACAGGGTTTAGTTACTCATGACAGAGATAGAAAAGATAGAGATTAGAGAAGAATTACAAGAAAGATTCATGAATGATTCTTGATAAAACTTCTTCAATGGTGTTAGAAACGACCGTCTTTGAGTTTCTCTGCTAGGGCACAAGTCTCTCAACTTCTCAATAGTCAAAAAGATCCCTAGAAGTGAAGAAAAAATGCATTTTAAGGAATGTTGTCGCGTGCCACGCGTCCCAGGCGCAACCTTTGCACTTCAAGCGCGTCCCGACAGAGGCTTCAGGCGCACAACTTCTTATGTTTGACGTTTTCTGCATTTTGTCTCCTCTTTTGAGTCTGAATTGGGTTTCGGGGTCTTCATGGAAGTTGATTTCATTTGTACTTGGATTTACTCCAATTGGACATCTACAACTCCATATATGGCTGAAATACTCTACATAGGTCATGTTGATTTCTCACCAAAATTCAGCACTACGTTAAAAGAAAGTAACAATGCAAAACTCTGAAAATCTCTACTTAATCAAAGAAATAAGAACATAAATATTTTATTAAATCAAATAAATAAAATTAAAAAAATATGTCATATAACTCCTTAACTTAAACTAATGAATAAAAGATAAATAAAACTAAAAATATTGAAAAATATGCATATGATGATGAGTCATCAGTACTACAAGAAGTCCATGGACCTTTGACAACTACATGCTTGCACTGCACAAGGTTGCTCTAGGGGATTCTTTGATGGATGTCTTGTTGAACACTTTAGATATGTGGGTGCTAGTTTTTAACCTGTCATTTGGCTTCATGTCCGAAAAAGATGGTAAGAGCATTGCAAACTATATTTTTAAAGAATATGATGATAACAATGAGCAGGGTGTGTCGAGGCCATATATGCGAATTAGAGTAACCATCGACTTTTGATCTCTTCTAAAAAAACAATTGAAAATTCTCAAACAAGGTGGTGATTGTATTGTTCTTTAGTTCAAGTATGAAAAGCATGGAATATATTGCTTCCTCTATGCTCTCTTAGGACACAAAAACATTCTACGACAAGAGGTTTGGAAAAGGCCATGATGGAACTCGTGAGTAGAGCAATGATTTGAAATCAGACACGAGAAAGTCTGGC
>NC_021165.2:34839927-34841503 GCF_000331145.2 Cicer arietinum
TTAGAATTGTCAATTTGACAAGTCCCCTAAAATTTTGGGGGCTCAATGGGCCTATAGATCCACGTTTTAAAAAAAAAACCGATATTTTTTTTTAAAATTTTGATAACTTTTTTTTTATTTTTTTACCGATAAAAAAAATTCGATTTTTTTTTTCGAAAAAAATAAATTTCAAAATTTTTCAAGAAAATATCTCAATATTATCAAAATATTGGGAGCCTATAAGTCCCCAGAGCCCCCTCTCTTAAGCCCCATGAAATAATGGGCCAAAATTGAAAAAAAATTATTTTTATAGAGGACTTAATACTAAGAGTTTAATAGGAAAAAATTTAAGAGGCCTAGTAGTTGGAGGCTTTTTTTGACAACTCTATTAATAGCAAAGGAAACAATCAACTGGTATTAATTGTCAAGGCGCAAATCAAAATGTTATAATTGGTAATAATGTGACTAATGCTACTAAGAGTGCATCAATTACTAATAATGTGCAATGAGTGCATTTATTTGGGCCAACTCAACCTTGTAATACTTTCGTTGGGGCCAGACTTGGAAGCCGAGTTCAGTACTTTTGGAAATGAATTGGCAATGGTAGTTCTACAAGTAAGCAACATTTACAGACATTTTGCACCCCCACCACGTGACTTATTGCTGTCTAATGTCAATGGGAATCAAGTGGTCAACTCTGATGCAAAAATGAGACACATGATATCAGGTTCTCGTGTTAGGGAAGAATGCAACAAGTAACATGATTGTTGATGCAAGTTCAAATGAGACAAAGGGTGAAGGAAATAATAAAGGGGAAATGAAAATTAATCCCTTATTTAATGAACATTTTTATTGGCATGTCCTGACAACCAGGCCTCCATGAGAATGAGTATTGTAAGTTGGAACTGTCGAGACCTAAGTTATCTGCAAGCCGTTCCTAACTTAAAGTACCTCATTCGATCATATAGTCCAGACGTTATTATTTTGTATTAAACATTTGATTTTTGTTTTGTTTTGTTTTGTTGTGGATAGAGAAGGACATGGTGAAGGTGTTGCAATTTTATGGCAAACCTCTGTTAATTGAACTATTAAAAAAAATTCTACTATCATGTGGACATGGAGGTGTTGGATTTTGATTTTTGAAAACTATTTAAAATTCACAATTTATGCCACCGAAGATATTACTGGGTTGAGTCGCGGACTAGGTCGCTCTCTTTAAGACGTTTCGCGGCACTGCCCAAATTGTGCAAGGAAGACTATCAACCACGAAGTCCCCAGGATAAAACAACCCAGATTCACTGTATCGGAGTTCCACTGCACCGTGGAAAACCGTTCTAGAATTACACCCTCAATATGGCAGTTTAAGCCACTCTCAATATGACAATTAAAGTCACTCTCAATATGGTACTATGACCATTCATAACTACGGCATAATAACCGCTCAAAAAGACAAAAACGAATGGACTACGGCATAATAACCGCTCTAAAAACAAAGTGATTACGGCATAGCAACCGCTCTAAAAACAAAAGAACTACGGCATAACAACCGCTCAAAAAGCCAAAAGAATTACGGCATAACAACCGCTTTAAAACCGAA
>NC_021165.2:34841626-34845090 GCF_000331145.2 Cicer arietinum
TAAAACCGAAGGGACAGAAAGAAAGGGGAGAAGTGGCTCGAAAATTAGGCGAGCAGAATATAAGAGGGAGAAAAGAGAAAGTTGGGAAAAGCATCCAACTTTGGTGTGTTTTTCACAATAGCTTGAAGCTCATTATATAGTGATGGAAGCAAAGTCACATATGTTTTCTAAACAATGTGGGACTTTAGTATGTATAGAATTAAAACTACACAAAACATGATAGTTTTTCAAAGTGGGATTTCAAAAAATATTCTTACCAATGTGGGACTTGAATTTTAAACAACAAGTTTCTTTCCAATTAAATTTACAAAAAAATATTTCTTTCCAATGTGGGACTTCAACACAGGTGTCTTTCGACTTGAACCTTTGCATAGTGAGTAGGATTCAGATTCAACAAGAGTAACCGTAGTTTTGAACTCTATCTCTGACATCAAACTCACATACAACCTTTTCATTAGGTGTATTCTAAAAAGCCCGTGCATTTAGGGCCCTGCACGTGTATCCCAGTCTAGTGAACGCTCTAGGAATTCTGCCTCGAAATTCCATAGGAAGCGGCCCCCACTTCCACATTCACGTAGGTGAGTCTATCAAGAGTACTCCTGTAGCCACTAGGTACCCCACTCCATATAGAGTATAGATCTCATTAAGAGTTTCTATTATCTCATCCTTTTATCGCTTCAGGAATCATGCTTCTCATTTTAAACATAGCATGTTCATCTCATATCACTATGACTTGTTATTACCCATTGAACCTAATTCTTGGGATCTCCAGTCTTTTAGGTCGGGTTACCATCATAAGTGACTCATTTATCTATAGGCATTAGTCCCATCCTTTTGGATGTATTTTGGACTTTCTCTCTAGCTAATCCTTTCGTCAAAGGATCAGCTAAATTTTCATCAGTGCGTACATGATCCACAATAACAGCTCCTTTCGAAAGTAATTCTCTAATTGTGTTGTGCTTACGACGTATTTGTCGTCTCTTACCGTTATAATAACGATTCTCAATTTTTGCAATAGCCGCGGTACTATCGCAGTGGATCAACACAGCTGGTAACGGCTTATCCCATAAAGGGATTTCTGCTAGCAAGCATCTCAACCAGCTTGCTTCTTCACTAGTAGTAGCTAGTGTTATCATTTCAGACTCCATAGTGGACTGAGTCAATATCGTCTGTTCTTCGATTTCCAAGATATAATACAACTCACTATATTAAAATATAGTCATCGATTGCTTTGGAGTCATCTGATAAGATGTTCCAATCAGCATCATTGTATCCTTCAAGGATAGTAGGAAATCTTCGATAATGTAATCTGAGACTCATGGGCCTTTTCAGGTATCTCATGACTCTTTCCATAGCGTGCCAATGCTCCATACTAGGTCTACTAGTAAACCTGCACAATAATCCCACGACATAGGCAATGTCGGGTCTAGTACAATCAGTGGCATACCTGAGGCAGCCAATGATGCTCGCATATTCAGTTTGTCTAACACCTTCCCCAGTGTAATTGAAAAGTTTCACACTTAGATCATATGGTGTGCAAGCAGGTTTATAGTCAAAGTAATTAGATTTCTTTAGGATATTTTCAACATAGTGAAATTGATCCAAAGAAATTCCCTTTTCTGACCTAGTAATCTTGATTCCAAGGATTACATTAGCTTCTCCGAGGTCTTTCATATCAAAGTTGTTACACAACAATGATTTCAAAATATTTACAGCATGAATGTTTGAATCAAATATGAGTATCTCGTCTACATAGAGACATATGATAGTGCAAATGCCATTTTCAAATTTGTAGTAAATACATTTGTCACTTTCATTCACTTTAAACTCATTCGATATAATAAAGTTATCAAACTTTTCATGCCATTTCTTTGGAGCTTATTTAAGACCATACATGGATTTATCTAACATACATACCTTGTATTCTTGTCCTTGAATTACAAAACTTTTAGGTTGCTCTATAATAGATTTCTTCTTCCGAATCACCTTTTAAAAAGTTGTTTTAACATCCATTTGGTGTGTCACCAAGTTAAGAATAGTTGCTAGTGATACAAGTATTCAAATGGATGTCATTCTAGTGAACGGTGGAAAAGTGTCGGATAAATCTATATTTTCTCTTTGTCTAAAACCTTTGGCTACAAGGTGTGCCTTGTATTTATCAACAGATCCATCGGGTTTTAGTTTCTTTTCCAAAATCCATTTACAAACTATTGGTTTGCAACCAAGAGGCAAGTGTACTAAATGTCAGGTGCCATAGATCTGCATCCAATGATTACAGAGCTTCTTTCAGATTTGCAGGATCCTCTTCTAGATTATAAGCCATATATTCTGGTCCATAATCTATAGCAACTCTTACTCTGTTACTCCTTCGAGTTTCTATTCACATGAACTTGATTAAGTTCGCTGCCCCCACTATTTCTCAATTTAAAAGGGGATTTATTTTCATAGAAGTCAACTTCATTTGACTTTATGATCACTTTTGTGTTTAGGTCATAAAACCTATACGCTTTGTTCTTTACCGCATACCCAATGAATTCTCATTCATAGGCTCTACTGGCGAATTTAACTCGCTCGGGATCGGGATTCTGACATAAGCCAGACCACCCCATGTTTGAAAATAAGACAAGTTCGATTGTCTTTTCTTCACTATCTCATAAGGAGATGTTTTGTTTTTATATTTAAAAACTCTATTCAAAACATAACAAATAAACAATATATTTTCTTCACACCAATGAGATGTAGTACTAGAGTTAAACATACTAGCAACAACTAGTTCAATAAAAGTTATATTCTTTTTTCTTTTCAACTTTACCATTCACTTCAAGTAATTATGGTGTAGTTGTTCCATGTATAATTTCAGACAATTTATAAAAGTCATTAAATAAACTAGACCATACTTGGAATCTCTTAATCTTTATACTAAATTGATTTTCAATTTCAGTTGTAAAGATCTTTAACATGTCAAGCGTTTCACTTTTATTTTTCATTTCTTGTTAACGTCTCATCAAGTTCACATATATCAAAGTGTAATAAATCTAAAGACTTAGATTCTCTAACTACATATTTATGTGAACTCTTTGTTATTTTAGCTTGACTATAAAAATCACATTTTTCAAAATCATTTAACAATAACTTTAGAATTAAAACTAAGTTACTTAATTTTGAAATCAGATGTGTTCACATCACATAGTCTAGCATGTCAAAATTAAAATCACACAACATGTAAGCATAAACAGACATTTTATTGATTTCAACATTCAAACAATAGAGACATATTAAATTTCAATGTTTAATTTAAATATGCCATGAATGACGTACCTTAATAGCTTTTCTCATGAATTATCTTCTGAATTCTACGGGAGTGTGCCTCCACGTCCATGAATCTATCAGCCTCCAAGTGCCTCCACGGATCTGTCAGCCTCCATGTATCAGACATCTGATACTCTCTGATACTCTAGGTAGCA
>NC_021165.2:34845799-34887717 GCF_000331145.2 Cicer arietinum
GCTCGAAAATTAGGCGAGCAGAATATAAGAGGGAGAAGAGAGAAAGTTGGGAAAAGCATCCAACTTTGGTGTACTTTTCACAATAGCTTGAAGCTCATTATATAGTGATGGAAACAAAGTCACATATGTTTTCTAAACAATGTGGGACTTTAGTATGTATAGAATTGAAACTACACAAAATATGATAGTTTCTCAAAGTGGGATTTCAAAAAATATTCTTACCAATGTGGGACTTGAATTTTAAAAAACAAGTTTCTTTCCAATTAAATTTACAAAAAATATTTCTTTTCAATGTGGGACTTCAACACATTTTTAAATTCACACTATAACATACATATGTTCCAACAGGAGGTGATTGATAATATTAAAGGTACCCGACGTCTAAATGGTTTCTATGGGTCTCCAGAAGGCTCTCGTAGGAGAGACACTTGGAACTTATTGATACATGTTGCTTATGCTTCTGCCTCACCATGGTATATTTTCGTAGACTTTAATGATATTTTGTCACCATAAGAGAAAAAAAGGAAGGTTTGAAAGTGCCAAATGGTTGATTAATTAATTTAGAGAGAGGTAATGGATGCAGATCTATCTTATGTTAATTTGGAAGGATACCCTTTTACTTGGTTCAAAAGCTTGGGAACAAATCATGTTTTACAAGAGCGTCTTATGTTAATTTGGAAGGATACCCTTTTACTTGGTTCAAAAGCTTGGGAACAAATCATGTTTTACAAGAGCGTCTGGATAGAGCCTTGGAAAATGAGGCATGGTTTCGTTGTGGATTGAGAATGCTTGGTTGACAGAACCTGATATTGAGGAGTTGGTTCAAACATCTTGGTTGGTTGGATGCAACCTTGGTGTTTTATCCAAGTTTGATTATTGTGTTGTTGATCCTACTCATTGGAACAAGACACATTGATAAATATAGGCATAAGCTTGCAAGAATCCGGACACAATTTAGTTCGGATAACTTAAATTATTTCATAGCTCTTCGAAAATATTTGGCTTATTTATCGGTGTAGTATGATATATTTTGGAGACATCGTAGTAAAACGTTTTGGTTAAAAGATAGTGATCAAAATACCCATTTTTCCATGCCTCTTCATGACACAAGGTTAATCAAATCTTGTCCTTAGAGAACTCGAATGATACTATGGTTACTAATTTAGGTGATTTGTGTCAAGTGGCACATGACTATTTTATTGAGTTTTTCCAACGACAAGACAATGTTCGATATCTAGTGCTTAATGTGTTGTCTCCTACTATTACCATTGATGATAATGTAACTCTCACATTTCTCTTCCGGTTTGAAGAATTTAAAGATTCTATGTTTTCCATGAAAGCTGATAAATGTCCCGACCCTAATGGTTTTGATCATGGTTTTTACCATAACATTTAGACCATATGTGGTCGTGAGATTTTTCAAGAATGTTGCTCTTGGCTTGAAACCGGTAATTTCCTTACTCACCTAAATTTAACTAATATTGAGTTGATTTCGAAAGGTGATTCTCAATCATCAATGAAAGAATGGAGGCCTATTGCTTTATGTAATGTTATTTACAAATTGGTTTCAAAAGTCCTTGCTAATAGGCTTAAAAACATCCTTGATAAGTGTATATTAGAAACTCAATCTGCTTTCATTTTGGGATGTTCCATTCTTGACAATGCTATGGAGGCTATTGAGCTTGTTCACAATATGAAAAACTAAGACTCATGGAAATGTATGAAGCTAGACATTAGCAAATCATATGATAGAAATGATCGGAGTTACCTTTGTGATATGTTCTCCTCTATTTGGGTTTCTCTCAGAAGTGGGTCACTTGGATTATGCTTTGTGTGGAGATTGTGGACTACTTTGTGATTGTTAATAGTAACGTGGTGGGTCCTATCACTTTGAGGAGAGGGTTGCCCTAAGGCAACCCCTTGCCCCCTAATCATTTCATTATTTGTATTGAAGGTCTCTCAGACTCTAATCAGACAAGCCGAAAGAATATGAGATATTTATGGAACCAAGATATGCAGAAATGCTCCTATTATTTCTCATCTCCTTTCTGCAGATGATTGCTTTTTATTCTTTAGAGCCAACGAAAATGAGGCTCTAACAATGAAGAGAATTCTTGCAACTTATAAAGCTACTTCAAGACAATGGTGGCTGTTAATGAAATGGTGGCGGGTAATGATGAAACCCAAAAGTTTAATAACATGACTCCTCAAAGCTAGATACTTTTCTCACAGTAACATCCTCATATCTAGACTTGGACATAACCCCAATTTTGTTTAGAGAAGTATCTCTAGCGCCGAATTCATTATTCTAGGAGGTGATTGTTTCAGTGTTTGAGATGGAACCAATATTCCACTATAAGATGAAAGGTGGATAAGTGACTCTAGTGTATTGGTTAAACCCCTAGCTTGCATCCAAGCTTTGATAATATGATTATCTCAACATTGTTACAGTCACACAAGAAGCAATGAAATTTTACTCTAATCCATAATCTGTTTGATGACCGCACATTTGTCAAATTTCTGCATAAACCACTAGGTGAGTTAGTTCGTCAAGATAGAATTATTTGGCGAGGTGAGAAAAATGGCCTATACTCAGTGAAGAGTGTGCATCATCTATGTATGAACGAGTTCATTGATAATTCAAATATAAAACTGATTGGAAATTGACATATCAAATGGAAAGCAAAATTGCCGCAAGAGGTGAAAAGTTTATTGTGGAGGTTGCTTTGTAGTTGCCTCTCGGTCACATTTCTGTTTCGAGAGCGTGGTGTTAGTTGTCCCAGCACTCGTGCCTTATGGGACACAATATATGAGGACAATATACATCTCCTTTTTAATTGTCCATCTAGCATAAGAATTTGGCAGCATGCTGACTTATGGAATACCATTAATGCCATGGTCAATTTCCACTAGAAAATTAAGGTCCATGAGTTGCTAGTCTCAGTTCTGCAACAACTCAATATTAATCAATTCAGGAATTGTGCAATCCTATTTGAGAGCCAATTGAAAAAGAGCAATAACAAAATTTGGAACAACACAATTGATACCATTGCATACGTTGATAGGGGAATAAATCGTATAGAGCTGTACATTGCACAAGCCAACTCTAATATAATAGCTTGGAAAAAGTCTTCACTCGGTCGATATAAGTTTAATGTGGATGCATATTTTTCTACCCCTCTAAATAAGGTGGGTGTTGGTATGTAAATTAGAGATGAATATAGTATATTTGTGCTTGTATAAACCGACTAGTTCTCGCTTATTGTTAATGTTGATGGAGGAGAAGCTCTTGGACTTCTTGCTACTTTGAATTGGGCCTAAGAACTCCAGTTGAAATCTATTGACTTTGATTTAGACTTTAAGAATGTTATCGACGACCTTTATGTTTAGGAATTTACTAAATAGTGATTTTCATATCTATTATGTTGAGTTTGTAAGGAGACAAGCAACTGAAGTTGCTCGTGCTCTTGCTAAGCGGTTACATCTTTAACTTGTATCCATATTTTTATTGATACTTAGACATAAATCCAACAATTTATTATAAATAAAATTCTATAAGCATTCCTTTTTCAAAAACAACACTGACAAATAAGAATCATGAAAAATAAAATAAAACAAGAAGGATTTTTATGTTTTTTCATGTTATAACGTAATGGTTTCTTAAACTATCATTTTAAAACAATTTTAATAGTTTAATAATAACATGGCACACAAAAAAGAATGTAATCATTGAACAATGAACATATAAGGCATGTTCTTTAATAGACACTTTCAAACTTACATATCCCTTAGCATAACGAGTTCTAAAACTATCTTTTTGAAACAATTTTCATAGTTTAATTATAACAGAACAAAGAAAATGAATATAATCGTTGAACAATAAGCATATAAGGCATGTTCTTTAATAGACATTTAATCCCTTATGAGTATGTAATATATAATGTGATATATAGTTAAAAAATTCTTTCATAATAAATAAATTCTAATTTAGATCTTGATCAAAATAAATTGTAGATGAAATGCCTCTACTAACAAATACATTGCATATAAATAGGAAAGAAATAACAAGAGAGTACTAATTAATAAAAATTATTTTCTATTGACAGGGACAATAATTTGAGATAACGTCACATTCTATTAGCAAAATGGCGGTCGTAACTACCAAAAGAAAAAATGATATGAAAAAAGCAATTAAATTCAAATTTGTTACAAAAACAGTTGAACACATTTTTACAAAATTTGATCAAAGTTGTTTATCAATTTTGCCATATAGTTCCATAACATTTTGTTTGTGTGATACCTCTTAGAATGTTTCTAATTTCATCATTATATGATTTATAAAGAACTTCATATATAGCACCTCTCTTTATGAACTTGAAAAACCTTTCATACAAACAAAATGTTAAAAGCAAAAGCGCGAGGGGTTTGTTGATTCACATTCTAAAAATTCTATGTTAGTATTTTAAAACTTAAAAACTATTTTTTTAAATTATTTATTTTTAAAAACTGTTTTGTAAAACTATATTTAATATTATACTTTTTAAAACTAAAAAAAAAATAGATAAATAATATTTTACTTGTCATTTTTCAGTTTTTTTAACTTTCTAATAAAAAACTGTTTTAAAAATTGGTGTTGCATGCAAAACAGATTTTAAATTTTTTTTTTTAAAACAGTTTTTTAAAATTTATTTATTAAATAGTTTTCAAAAACTAAAAAATAAAACATAATCAAACAAGTCCTTAGTTTTGATTATTTTGTAATTTTATTAATATTAATATAATTGTTTAGTTGTTTTAAGATTTTATCTTTTTACTGAAATTATTTTATTTTAAATTATTCAAATACTCATGTCATGTCCATGTTTCTTGTTGCTCTATTGTTTCATGAAAAATTAATGTATCATGTTTTTTATATAAAAAATAAATGTATTCTTCATGAAATAAATTATATTTATTTCAAGGAAAGAACATTATATCATAAATGTGTTTAATTTTTTTTTTATAAAAATCGTATACTCTGAATAAACACTTACAGTTATTTGATATTTTATTATTTTAAAGTAAATATTTTCTCACTTATTTTTTTTTAATTTTTGATCAATTTAAAATAAGATTTATATTTAAAAGAGTCATAATTGTTAAAAAATAATTGTGTTAACATAAATTACAAAAATTGATAATAATATTAATTGAAAATTAGAAAAATTAAAATAGTATTTAAGAAGTGCAAATCAAATGAATTAAAATATAAGAATAAAAGTAGTTAATTTTATAAAATAGTTGCTCAATTTTTAAAGATTTTTTAACGGTTTTATATGACACATGATTCTAAAGTTGAAAAGATTTAAATATGAATAATATTAAAACTTATAGAATACATGTATATATTATAAGTTTTATTAATTAATTTATTAAAAAAAAAAAGAATACATGTATATATTATAGGTTGTGTGATTTTTGTTTTTTAACAGATTTTTTTTAATACGAAAAAGAAATTTTAAAAGGTAACACATAGTCGTTAAACCTTTTGACATACTTTACAACCAAATTTTTGGTAGGTTATGATCCTTTCGAGCTAAAGATTTATCTTCATTATTTTTTGAAGCAGCAGCGTTTTTGAAGCATTGCAGAAGCGTTTGAAGCAGCTTCTCTGAAAGCTTTGGTCCATAGTTAAAATAATTTAGTCATTCATTTAGACGGGATAAAAAAGAAAAAAAGAGACTCTTGAACTAAACATGTAATTAACAAGTCCATTTTAATGTAAGATTTCAATTGTTATGAAATATAACAAAATATTTTTCAGTATTTTGTTTCTAAATGATTTTTTCATCGAGTCCTTGGATAATGATATCACAGGTGGAGTGCAATAGTGAAGAAAGAAAAAATCTATTACTGTAAAAATATTATTGTTTTTATGATGTGAATTTTTAGAACAAGTGTTAACATCATGCTATTGTGTAAAAAATATCATACAATATACTCAATTGGAAATTTAGAAGTCTAGACTTTATAAAGCATCACTCAATAAAATATTTAATTTTGCATAATCATCTTGCATTGTATTGTTACCCGCGCATTGAATATGGATGTTGACCTTCATAGGTTGATGGATGCATGTTTCATAAACTATTATCATTCTTATTATAGATGTAAATGTGTATACCTCATTTCATGCAAACAGGAGTTCAACTCTTAAGTTGCATTCTCCGCACATCCCAAACTGCATAACGATATTTAGATTTTTGTTACTTCTATTATCTATAAAAATCACCTCACGTATCACAATCTAGCAAATTTATTATTTTTGTTTAATAGAACAAATAAATTAGAGGCAGATAATCAAATTTTTGTTTTGTCGACGCCACCACTGCAATGCAATATTATTTCTATAAACTACATATGCAATATTGTTTCATTTATGTTGCTTAAGCATATATTTGGTGTTTTTCTGTTTTCAATTTAAAGGTATAATAAGATAAGATCATAAAATATTTTTCTTTCTATTCAAGGAGTTGTTCCTTTATATTATTTTACATTCATATTAATAGTTCTTCATGTTGGCAAAGATATTAAATATTTTGTTTTCTATTATAGGAGTTGTTCTTTCATGGTGCTCACTACTTCTCTAAACTTGATCTCAGATCAGGGTATCATCAAATACTTGTGCAACCAGAAGACAGGTATAAAACTACAATTGATGCTAGCAAGTTTGTTACTTCACTTGATTTCTCTAAGTATATGTTATAATTATATGATAGTTAATGTATGTTGATTTGTTTTGTAGTTCACCAAGTTGCATATTGGACTTGCTTATGAGACAAAGTAGACCTCATATTGATGAGCTCCATCGATAAGGTTAGCATTGTTGAAAGACAATTTTGATGTCTTGTTTCAATATTAAGATATGATAGGCCATGAATGGTGACATATGGTTTTTCTAGATCATTCGATTTATTTACAACAAAGATTATAAGATACAAAAGTAAACTATCCGAATCTGACAAACGCAATTGATCAAAAAGTAGTTTTATTTTACTATACTATACACTGACTGAGGGATGTTGATAGCGTTTCAGCAAATGTACTGAATCGTTGCAAGTAATAATGAAAACGGTAGTACCGAGTTTCGAACTCAAGGATTGGGTTTTCCTATCGAATTATATTTAATTGCTAAAATTGAATAAAAAGTTCCTAAATTGATTGAAATAATATTTAAAATTAGTAATAAAATTGATCTTTTATAATAAGCAAAATGTCAGCGATGAGTTTTACTTCGAATCCAACCTTGGTGTCTAATTTTATCCTAGTTACTGAATTCCTTTATTAAATTATTACCGAATTCTCTTTATTATTCTTGTCATAATGTCTTAGTGACATAACTTTTAATTCCAAAGTAATCCATAATTCATTAGTGGATTTAAGATTAGAATTAAGCCTTACAGTACAAGAATTCTCTTGTTAAACTATTGGCTTTGCAACTAATTTAATTGGTTTCATGACCTGCATCTATCCCTAGATAACAAATTCATGAATTTTTCATCTTAAACATTCTTAAAGTCCACTTCCGTTTCAAAATGCGAATCATAGAACATTTTAATGCTGATCAAACAATAAAAAACATTAAGCACAGAGATGAGAAAAATAATTCAATAAATTCATTCATATAACTAGAAATCAAATTAGAAAATAAGGGTTTCATCTTGTTACACTCATCCCTAACAAATAGGGTTTAGTTACTCATGACAGAGATAAAAAAGATAAGGGTTAAAGAAGAATTACAAGAATGATTTGACGTTTAGACACACAACTTCTTCTATTTGACGTTGTCTGCATGTTTCTCCTCTTTTGAGTCTGAATTGGGTTCCGGTGTCTTCATGAAAGTTGTAGCTATGGTGCTTAGCTTTTATTTGCACTTTGTTTGAGTCCAATTGGACATCTACAACTCCAAATATGGCTGCAATACGCCACATAGGTCATGTTGATTTCTCACCAAAATTCAGCACTACGCTAAAACAAAGTAACAACACAAAACTACAAAAAAAACCTCTACTTAATCAAGGAAATAAGAACATAAATATTTCATTAAATCAAAAAACTAAAATCAACAAAATATATCAAATAACTCCTTAAATTAACTAATGGTTAAAGATAAATAAGACTAAAATCAATGAAAAATATGCATATGATGAAGAGTCATCACATCCCCAAACTTAATCTATTGTTTGTCCCCAAGCAACAATAAATTTCAGATTTGGTACAGTTAAAATCAAACTTAAACTCAATTTCTCAAATCAAATCAAACTCAATTCTCAAAGCTCCAGCTACTACAAAACATTCATCATGCTCTATGGTTGCTTACAAAAAAACAACACAATTTGTACACTTTAGCATTCATTCATCAAGTTCAACTCTCTCTTCACACAATCTCATCAAAATTTCTCTCAAGTGTTTAGAAAGGGTTAGGAATTTATCACTCAAATCCTAGAACATGCATCATGCTACCATAGGCTTGAAAAAAAATTAGTTAGAATTCACAATGCAACAAACACATACACTTTTGGAGGACTTTCTGGTTGTAATAGGACTTAGGTAAAGGTAGGACATTTTGGGATAGTAGGATTTACTATTTGGTGTTAGACATACATTTTCAAATTATTCTCCCTCTTTTATTCTCTTTTTTTTTTTATCCACATTTTATGGTGGACATTCTCAATCATTGACAAAAGAACTAAGATGTTATTTATCAATGTACTACAACTATATATTTTTTTTTTTGAATTTTTTTTCTTTTTGTGAGAACCACCACCCCAAACTTTAAAGGTCGCTATCCCATGAGCAACCCCAAACTTAGAACTTTATCGAGACAATAATTTTTTTTTCTACCTAACTACAAGTAAGGTGATTTAATTAAAGTCAGTTATTAGGCTTGTAATGTCGCTAGTAACCGAAATAAAAGGGCAAGGCTCAAAGGGGCTAGCAAAGGATAAAACTTTCATAGGGTTGTTAGAAAGGCTCAAACGACCAAACAAAATTTTCTTAGTGTATCCATAAATTACAACTGATGTAAGTCATAATTAGTGCAAGTTCTGAAGGGATAACACATGTCTGGATAATCACACAACAAAAAGTTAAAGTGTTTAGACTCAAAAGCTCACAGCTAGGATAATAATAAATAGTATGAATTATCTAAGTGATGCCAAACATGCCACTATAAAAGTTATATAGTTTTTTATTTATTTAAAAATAGCAAGTGAGACTTCGACAATCAACAACACATGCATTAGTGAAACTCATCGAAGTGAGAAATGATATGAGCAAAGAAATAGAGTTTAAATTTCAAAATCTGAAACAAATAGTTTAAGACTAGCTTCTAGTTGTTAAAAATTTCTCATCATAGTGCACGTTTACACACAATTAAAAAGAAACAAATTAAAATAAAGAAAAATAAGATTGCAAAAATAAAAGTTACTTGTACCTATGGGTTGCCTCCCACGAAACGCTTCTTTAAAGTCATTAGCTAGATGCCTCAATCATTGTCAAGGTGTATTATATGACACAAAGAACACATCATCTTTCTCACCAAGGGATACATATTTCAAGTAAGGACGTAATTGCTTGAGTTCAACCAGTGACGTCTTTTTCTTTTTCTAAACATATTCGTCTTCATTCCTTTTCAACTCCTCCCATGTAGTATGGAAGCAGGGGGAGTGGGATGGTAATGCTTCTAACATGAATAAAACATCTTTTACTCTTGGATCTTCATTATCTTTAACAACATCTTGAGGTAGGCATAACACTCTTTCTAACGGCATAATGGGTCCTTGATGTTCAAGTTAACCCTCTTTCTAACGGCAGAATAGGTCCTTGATGTTCAACTTCTTCATCGACTATCGAATCGAAAATCTCAATTCGATTGCACCCTTCTCTTTCATTTGAATGCTCTATGACTTTTAAAATATTGAATGTAATTGTTTCCTCATTTACCTTAAAGATTAAAGTGTCATCCGCCACATCAATCATAGCTATCCTTGTTTCTATGAATGGTCTCCTCAAGATCAAGGGGATATCATTGTCTTCCTCCATGTCTAGTACCACAAAATCCACTAGAAAAATAAACTTATCTACTTTGACCAACACATCTTCCACCACCCCATATGGGTGTTTCATTGAATGATCCGTAAACTGTAACATCAGTTGTGTGTCTTTGACTCTTTCAATGTCTAACCTTTTGTATATGAAAAGGGGCATAAGACTTACAGTAGCCCCAATATCGCACAGGGGTTTCCCAAAATTTATATCCCCAATAGCGCAAGGAATAGAGAAGCTTCCAAGATCCTTGAGCTTAAGTGACAGCTTCCTTTGTAGAATAGCACTGCACTCTTTAGTAAGCATCATTGCTTCCCTACCAATTTTTCTTTTCTTTAACATAATCTCCTTCATGAACTTGGCGTAAGCCGAAACTTGCTCTGGTGCTTCTGCAAAAGAAATGTTAATTTGTAATTTTTGGAAAACATCAAGAAACTTGCCAAATTGTTTTTCAGTTTCTTCCTTTCGTAATCTTTGAGGGAACATAAGTCGAATTTCTGGTTTTGGTAGTGTCTCCTTTTTCTGTACGATAGGTTCTTCCTCTTTTTCAAGAGCAATATGCTCATCACTGATGTCTGGGTGACCATTTCCTTCGAGTGGGTTGAAGTTCAAGTACTCACACTCGTTTTGGCTTTAGGTGGTACTAGTTCACTTACCCTGCCACTCCTTGTTGTCACATCATTGACATTATTTCGCGAATTCGAAACTATGTCACTAGGAAAATTTATGGGCTCTCTTTGTGCTATCTATAGAGCAAGTTGTCCCACTTGGGTCTCCATATTATTTATTGAGGCTGGGTGATTTTTCTGGATGGCTTTTGACTCTTCAATGAAAGAACTTGTGCTTATTACTAACTTCTCAATACCACTCTCCCAAGCAGTGTTTTGAGGTGGGGTTTGATTTGGTTGAGCTCCTTGTTGACCTTGAGATCCACCCTATTGATTTTTTCATGAAAACTTTGGATTATTTCTCCAACCTGGATTATACGTACTAGAGTAGGGATTATTCCGCTTCCCATTGTTACCCATAAAGTTCACCTCTTTTGGTTCTTTAGTATCATCATCATCCAGTACTTCACAAGCTCTATTTTTATATGCACCCCCATAAAAGTCACAGCCAGTATGTTTCAATAATTTGACAGAGGCCACTTGGGGTTGTATATTTAGAGTTGTCATCCGATTCTTTATCTCAACGGTGATAACATCTTCTATCTGTTTTGAGAAAAGCTTCCCTTGAGCAAACCCATCATCTAGAACATTCAATTTCAGCATACCACTTTTTGACCCACCACCTCTATCCTACAACATCATTTGGTCATTTGATACCATGATCTCAATAATCTTTTGTGCTTCTGATGCAGTTTTGAAATTCAAAGAACCACCTGTTGTAGCATCCAACATAATTCTAGTGCTAGGCTTCAAACCATTATAAAATGTTTGCATTTGAGCAGTGTCGTCATAAGCATGATTGGGGCATCCTGCTAGTAAACTCTTGAACCGCCTGTAAGTGTCATGAAGAGATTCTCCTTCTTTTTGTTTGTAACTGAAAATCTCTTGCCTTTTTCTAACGAACACAACTAGGGGAAAGTATTATTCCAAGAACTTATCTTCAAGGTCATCCCATGTGGTGATGCTATTGGCAGGAAAGGAATTAAGCCACTCCTTAGCATCATCTTTCAATGAAAATGGAAATAGTCTCAACATCTTGCCTTCTTCAGAACAACCATCCACCTTCACTGTTTCACATAGTTCAAAGAAGTTTGTGAGATGTCTATCGGTGTCTTTGTTATGTTTACCGGCAAAATGAATCTCCTTCAACTCTCGGAATATAGCGGGGCTCACTTCAAACTTGTTAATTGTAACTGGTGTGTTATGGACAGCCAATCGAGCACAATATCTATTTCGCTTCCCATATTCGCTGAGGGTACGTTCAGGTGGTGGTGGATCAGCCATTTCCGCAAATATGATGATATCCCTCAAATCCTCTTTTTCCACTACTAATTGTCTTTTCCTTTGTCTCCTTTCTAGAACCTCTTTTCGATTTGCTTTCGCAGTTTTTTCGATTTCTGGATCAAAGAAAAGTTCAGCTGAGGAATAGTTTTAAAATAAAGAAAGATAAATAATTAAGTAGAAATTAAAGAGTTACAAAACATAATTTTTTTTTTCAAAATTAAAAATAAAATAAAAGCAAAAATTTTACTGCAGAGCAAAAAATTTCAATTAAGCAAATAAATTAAATTCAATAATGATATGGCAATCCCCGGCAACGGCGCCAAAAAGTTGATATCGTTTCAGCAAGTGTACTGAATCATTGCAAGTAATAATTAAAACGGTAGTACTGAGTGTTGAACTCAAAGATTGCGTTTTACTATCGAATTATATTTAATTACTAAAACTGAACATAAAGTTCACAAATTGATTGAAATAATATTTAAAATTAACAACAATAATAAAATTGATCCTTTAAAATAAGAAAAATGTGAGAGATGAGTTTCACTTTGAATCCAACATTTGTGTCTATTTTGATCCTAGTTACTGAATTCCTTTATTGAATCCAACATTGGTGTCTATTTTGCCCTAATGTCTTAGTGATAGAACCTTTAATTAAAAAGTAACCCCTAATTCCTTAGCGGATTTAATATTAGAATTAAGTCCTACAGTACAGAAATTCTTTTAATGAATTGTCATCTCAAGCATTCGTAAAGTCCACTTCCATTTCAAAATACGAATCATAAAACATTTTAATGTTGATCAAGCAACAAAAAGCAATAAGCACAGATATGAGAAAAATAATTCAATAAACTCATTCATATAACTAGAAATCAAATAAAAAAAAAAGGTTTAGTTACTCATGACAGAGATAGAAAAGATAGAGATTGGAGAAGAATTACAATAAAGATTAATGAATGATTCTTGATAAAACTGCTTCAATGGTGTTAGAAACGACCGTCTATGAGTTTCTATGGTATGACACAAGTCTCCCCACTTCTCAATAGTCAAAAAGATCCCAAAAATTGAAGAAGAAAAAAACACGTTTTTAAACATTATGTCGCGTGCCTCACGCCCCAGGCGCGCCTCGGTAGATTCAAAATGGTGGAAATGCGTCAAAAGTTCATTCAATGATTTAGCATGAATCATGACCTCAAGACATGTTTGGTGGTGTGTTTGTGATTTTGTTACCATATGATTAGAATAATTTAATGCAAAAAATTGCTAGCAAGTTTCTTGTTTCACTAGATTTCTAAGCATTTTTATTTGATACGTAATGTATGTTGATTTGTTTTATAGTTCACTAAGTTGCTCGCTAAAAATAAGGTAAAACTGGTGAGGGTCGTTTCTATCTTCTTGAAAATCTCTTCTCTTCTTTGTTGTTTATGCTTATGCTTAGAAGAAAAGTTAAATGTATTTGTTCTTCAATTTTTGAAAAAAGAAAAGTATCCAACAAGAATTTAAAAGTTAAATAATAGTAGTATTTGTAATGATGTGGAAATTGAAGAAATTCAAAATAAGTGATGAACATGGAAAAAGTAAATAAGATCATCATGTTACTGAGGATGTATTTCTGAATAGAGTTGATGAAATTATAAATACTCCCTCCATCCCAAATTATTTCTTATTTCTTCCTTTTATGGTTTCAGCAAAGGGTTTCATGGTTCAAGTTTGTTGAGGGCATATAGACAACTTTCACATGTTTGGTATAAAACATTGTGTCTTTCCTATTTTTATTATCTGTGATTGAAGATTATTGGCACAAATTGAAGGTACATATTCATATATAATATTAATCAATCACTACTTCAAAAAGGAGAGAACATTTCTTTCCACACTCAATAGACACTTTCACTGTTGGAATTTGACTTGTATTACGAGACATTGCATTTGCAGGTCTTAGCGTTTGGATGTGAGAACTCACAAATGTCTGAAGTGTTGTATAATGAAAGGACAAACAAGGTATCATGCATCAGTCCTTCATATGTTACAATGTTCGATTGAAAAACAGTTACTTTCTTCGACAATTATATGATAGCTTACATTTCTTGCCTTATATTTCCATTCATTTTAGAGGATCAAAGTAAATTTCTATTTATTGAATTTAATGTTTTTGAGTATTAATGTTTGCTTAAAGGATTAGATTTATGCTCAAAGAATAGTTGGGAGGATCGAACTTTAGTTTTAAAGGGCACATACATTACTCTATAACAGAATTGTCATAATTAGATATTGAAACTTCATTGCTAATAAATGTATTCGCAATACAAAATAAAAATGCATCTGACAAATCAGGGGTTGGAAATGTGTATATGTAAACTTTGTCATTTGAGAAAAATGTATTTTGGGTGACATGAATTATTATTATTGATTTGTTATAGTTTTTTTTATTACCTATTAAATTCAACTTTGTTATTTGATTATGTTTTATCTGTTGCTCTAACATATCTCTTTGAATTACAACCTTTAAAATGAAGGACTTCCTTGCAATTATCTTTCTTGAAAGTCTTTTGTGTAGTATGCTCAGCTAATTCTTTAATTTTATTACCCTGAACTGAAACAATAACATTACAATATAGTTTTCTCTAAAGTTGTTGTTATCTATAATTCTTATTTGATGTGTATTGAATATTTGACATATTATGATCCTAGCAAGAATTGCATGGTAAAATAATGCATCAGTTGAAGTGCTCCAATTAAAAGCATCCTTTTTTCACCAGTCAGTGAGAGGACCGGCAACGCTAGCATAAGACTTGCTAAATCTTCAGTAATATCTTGTCAAGCCTAAAAAGCCCTTCAGTTATTTGAGGTTCACCGGTTTTGTGGCCAATCCACCACTGCCGTCACTTAAGCTTTTTCCATTGTGACTCCTTCTCTTAATAATATATCTCCAATTGAGCAAATGAACATTTAGCAAACAATTGATGATGCTGTAGCACCCATTCTTTCTAAGTGTTGTAAGTGTAGTAGTGGCCATGAGGAACTATAGAGGATGAGCATATCATCAAAGAATACCAACACATATTTTCTTAAGGCATTCTCTCAAAAATATTATTATTCATCAAACATTGGAAGGGTGGAATTGTATGGAGGGAGGCCTGCTATAACAAAATAGCCAATTCTGGTTCAAAGTTAAGGTGGCTTAATCAGCAATGGTTATTCACATAATTTAGGTGAATTTCACTGAATCTGTTTTAAGTAGAATAAATTTGCTTCCTTGTGTCAAATTCAATAGGCAATACCAATGCTTATTAACCTTAGTTAGTAATAACAAGTTTTTAGTTTGTACTTAAAATTTTATATTTTTGGAAGACTATATATGGTGTAATGTACTTTTCTTTCATTATTTCTCATAATAATTTTCTGCTACTTGATGTTGATAATATTACAATGCTACCATCTTTTTCAGCTATTTGTATTCTTGTAATATGTTGTTCTTAGGTTAAATTAGTATATTTAAGATTTTGTGCAGCAAAAAGACGCAATATCAGTTTGTGTAAAATAGTTTGAGGGAATAAAACTATATAGTTAAATTAGGCGTAATTGAAGTAGGATGTTATATAGTTCTTGAATCATCAAAATGTCAGTTCAATCACTGATGTGAAGTTATAACGTCCATCGACCATTTGGATAGTAAACTGTATCTTTTAGTGACTCTTATTTCGTTAAGTAATTTAAGTTTTTTACTCAGTCAAGACCAAAATCACTGACTCCTATACGAAGTAAAATTATAAACAAAATATCAAGAAGGAAGTCTAAAATTAAATAAAAAAAAAATTAAAGCTTAGTGGCATCAAAAGTTTCTAGAATCTTTAGCAAATTGGAATAACTATTTATTCTAGAGAGACCAAAAGGAATGTGATTGTTGTAATCTACATTTTGTTAAAAAACAAATTGATTAATTATTTGATATTTTTAGTTATTTTTATATATTACATTCCAATTATAGTCAACTTTGTACTTTACTTTTCATATTGAAAAATATGATTTAATTATTAATTAAATTATATATTTTGTATTTCAATTATTATTGTTTATCACATACTTCACATTTTGCATTGATCTTAAATTTATTAAGTTTGTACATAGAGATTTGGCATCCAAATTAGTGGCGTATTTATAATTTTTTTGTTACTCACTTATTCAAGTATTTGCAATGTTGTAGATTTTTATTTATTTCACACATATATCATATATTAATGTGTATTTTATTTGTTTATCTTCTTTATTTGTACTTAACTAAGTAATAGTTATTTGAAAAATAAAAGGGCACTTGTTAATACATTAAAAATAAAAATTTTGTATTAAATTTTTTTGGAACTTTTGTTTTTAAATTTTAAAGGCTCCAAGTTTTTTATTTTCAATGCAAAATTTTCAATTTTGATTTATTTAATAAGACCCCTTTGAACACTTGTTAACACGACCCATAGGATTTTTATTGTTCTAATTCACTTTTAGATAAATGTACTTCAGTTTTCCAACACATATAAAATACTTCAATTGTCCTTTTTTAAATTTTTATAGGTTTTTCCAATAATTATTATACTTAAACATTGTTTTTTAATTTGATTTTTCAAATTTTTTAGGACTTTACACACACACACAAAAAAAGATTGAAATACAAATACTATTTCTTGATACCACAATGAAAGCAGAGTCATTTTATTTGGGAGAAATTAAAATAAATGATATTTTCTTTTTTATAAATTTAGTGGTTTATTGTTGGATTTTTTATAATTGAATTTTAATTTTTTGATCCGTATGCTACAACTTTTTCTAAGTATTTTTCAACATTCATTTATGGTATAATAATAATTAGTGATATTGTCAAAATTTAAGGCACCCTTAGCTCTTTCCTATATGAAAATGAATGTACACTTTTTTAAGGCGAACAACCATTTCACATTTTCATTAAGACATTTCATTATATGGTCTTTTCTTTTCTTATTAGTTATTATCTCAAACTACTTTGGGATGATCTTTTATATGAATTATTTTTTTATTTTGTTACTTTCACTATTATTATATTATCATCTAACTCATAATTTTCTTCTGATTTTCTTCTCTGATAAATAATGGAACTTGCAAGTCTAGGACTTAGAGGTAAACATCATTTTAGCCTCACTTTTTATCTCATTCCCGAGAAAAACACAAATCATTCTCTCATTATTGCTCTTCTACCAGTAGTCAATCTAAAGAACTCACTAGTACATTGTTCATCATCTTCCCCAAATTCTTATTGTTTTCCAAAATTTCCAAAAACACTAACTCCATTAATTCCATCAGACCTGTTTCAACTTGTTGCTTCCGAGGATTCTCTTCTCATCCCACAATAAACCATCAAATCATGTCCAGGTGAGAAAAAAGAAGCAACAAAGGAAACTGAATATAAAGAGGAAGAAAATTAAGAAGTAGACAGACCACTAGTTAACTCACATTCAAGAAAAACCTTTTCAAAAAAAACTATGAGTTATGTTACATTAACTTCTTGTAGCATAAGGTTTTGGAAAATTATTCACTGAAATTTTTTACTTCTTGTCAGAAACTGTTTTTGGGGCATTGCAAGTTAGAAGAACTTAGAGCGTGAGGAAATGAAATTTCTAGCATATAGGTGTTGTCATGTTGTCCCTAATTTTGTGTCCTTGATCACGTTGCCTCTGAATCAAGGATGCCTTGACTCCGTGCCTCTGATTTGACGACACCACTTATTATATTACCTCGAGTTAGAATGGATTCTAATTATTTATGCAAGTTATAGACTTATGCTCTTATTTTAGAATTGTGATGTAAATGAAGTTAATAACCTTATCCAATTGTTGATTGAGATATACATTGTATACATTATGTGAATATACGTTGTGTTTCATAAATAAGTAATGACATGCATATTATGGTGGGACATTCCAACTTTATTTCAGACCAGGAACAATGGGTAAAGATAAAATAATTCATATGTCAATTGTAGTCGTGGCCAGACCACCTTTGCAAGAAACTCCAATCACCTTAATTACCTACATGACATATTTATGATAAGTTTTCATTATTTTCTTAAGGAAAATTATTAAAACTACTCTCCCACTTTTTATAAAACTCACTGAGATTATTATTTCACCATTGTTTCTTTATGTATTAAGTTGAGGGAAGGAAGTAAGGCTGGAGTTAGAGCTAGAGGACAATATTTAGTACTTTTATTTTGTTTAGAAAGTAATATGTGATGAAATTTTGGTACTTTAAAGGAAGATTCTAAACTATAAATTTGTAGTTACAATTTATTGTGTTGATTGTACCTTGTAGGACTTTAACATGACTTGTTTTGTCTTGTCAAAATATATGAATTGATTACCATATTCTAGACACATGGTAAGGGTTTTGCAATATCTCATTGATCTTGCATGTAAAATTTTATAGAAATCTAAAAGTAAAATTAAGAGAAATAAAGAAGATTGCAAGTCAATTTTTGATTTTAAGTGTTTGGTTTTCAGAGGAACGAGATCCTAATAATTTAGAGTTTAAATGATAGGTAAAGTTTTGCTAAAAATTGTTACCGCAAAAATTCAAACTTGAGTTCTCCTGAGCAAGCATAGATTAAATAAAAATTATTTGTAGGGACAAAGTTTTATATTATTAATATTTATATAAAAAATATATTAACATTTAACCGATAAAATGATGACATTATAATTACTAAGCAAAAGTTGGGAGCAAAATAATATGCATCCTTTGGTAAAAACAAAAAGGCATCGTCTATAAAATAATTTTATACAAACTATCAATAAAAATATAGTATACAATAATTATTGATAAAAAAAAAAAAAGAGTATACGATAATTCTTTTTAACATATGGTTATAAAATAGTACTACATCACAAGACGATTGGTATTAAATGACGAGGTAAAACTATTTGGTGCATAGTTATTAGACTCAAATTTTAGAGATTACAAAACTATAAGATTATATAGCCAAAATTTGAAGGTACCTTACATCTACAAATTATAACTATTCTTTTTTTTTTCTGTAGATTACTCTTACATAAAACTTGATAGCGTTTCAGCAAGTATACTGAATCGTTGCAAGTAATAATAAAACGGTAGTACCGAGTGTCGAACTTGAGGATTGTGTTTTACTATTGAATTATATTTAATTACTAAAATTGAATAAAAAGTTCCCAAAATTATGGAAATAATATTTAAAATTAACAACAGTAATAAAATTGATCTTTTAAAATAAGAAAAATGTCAGGGATGAGTTTTACTTCGAATCCAACATTGGTGTCTAATTTGATCCAAGTTACTGAGTTCCTTTATTGAATTACTACTGAATTCTCTTTATTATTCTTGCCCTAATGTCTTAGTGACAGAACCTTTAATTCCAAAGTAACCGCTAATTCCTTAGTGGATTTAAGATTAGAATTAAACATTACTGTACATGAATTCTCTTTTTAAATTATTGTCTCTGCAAATAATTTAATTGGTTTCATGATCTGCATCTATCCCTAGACTACAAATTCATGAATTTCTCATCTCAAGCATTCGTAAAGTCCACTTCCGTTTCAAAATACGAATCGTAGAACATTTTAATGTTGATCAAACAATAAAAAGCATTAAGCACAAAGATGAGAAAAATAATTCAACAAACTCATTCATATAACAGGAAATCAAATTAGAAAAACAAGGGTTTCATCTTGTTACACTCATCTCTAACAAATATGGTTTAGTTAGTCATGGCAGAGATAGAAAAGATAGAGATTAGAGAAGAATTACAAGAAAGATTCATGAATGATTCTTGATTAAATTGCTCCAATGGTGTTAGAAACGACCGTTTTTGAGTTTCTATGTTAGGGCACAAGTCTCCCTACTTCTCAATAGTAAAAAAAGATCCCTAAAAAGTGAGAAAAGCGAGTTTTAATGTGTTTTGATGTGCGTCGCACGCTTCAGGCGTGGATTGGCACTGGCTTCATCGCGAAATGCGCTTCAGGCGTGGAATGGCAATGGCTTCAACGCGAAATGCGCTTCAGGCGCACTTCAAGCGCACATCATCTTCTATTTGGAGTTTAGTGCATTTTTCTCCTCTTTTGAGTTCGAGTTTGATTTTGTTGTCTTCCTGAAAGTTGTTGCTATGGATCATAGCTTTCATTTGTATTTGGTTTAACTCCAATTGGACATTCACGACTCCATATATGGCTGAAATGCTCCACATAGGTCATGTTGATTTCTCACCAAAATTCAACACTGCATTAAAGCAAAGTAACAACACAAAAATCTAAAAAATCTCTACTTAATCAAAGAAATAAGAACATAAACATTTCATTAAAGAAAAGAAATAAAATTAACAAAATATATCAAATAACTGCTTAAATTAATTAATGAATAAAAGATAAATAACACTTAAAACAATGAAAAATATGCATATGATGAAGAGTCATCAATTACAAAACTATAACATTATATAGCCAAAATTTGAAGATACCTTACATCTATAAATTATAATTATTCTCTTTTTTTCTTTAGATTACTCTTACATAAAAATTTTCATTTTTAACATTCTCAAAAATATATTTCTAAATGGATCTGTTTGATATACAAAAGAGTAAGTACCGTACATGACAAAACAACACATGACAAACGTTTTCTATTGTACGATATTTGATGGACGATAAACAACACAAACAAAATGATAGAAAATTTACTACAATATCCTTTATGATATTTATAGACTATTATGGCAATAAATATTGATACAGCAGAGAAAGAGAGGAAATAGATAAAATAGAGAGTGGGGGAGAAAGAGAATAGAGATAGACAGAGAAAGGGTTGAGAGATGGGGAGGAGAGAGATGAGACAACAACAAAGAGGCATGAGAGAAAGTAAGAGATGAAAAAGAGATAAGAGGAAGAAGAGATGAGAGATGAAGAAGATAAAATGTTCTCTTAATAGAAAATAAAAAGGTATTTTGATATTTTAGATAGTCTGTCTAGCAGACAAAAAGTTGTCACATGGTTGAGAAATGGACAAAAATTGCATCTTTTGTCCAATACATTGTCACCTAGTTTGTCCAATTCTACAATCAATTATATATCAAATATGGTACAACATACATTGTTCTATCAAGTCCCTAATTTTTCAAAAAATCAAACGCAATGTATGTGTGTGATCAAATAAACCTTCAACCATTTATTTCTCACATTTGTTGTATTTTTAATTCTTAAAAAATTTGAAATAATTTTAGTGGGGCATCCTTTAATTTTTCACAACAAAAAATATAACATTATCTAAATAACAAGGCACCAAGCAAATTTTGTATTGAATACTCATTTAAATCATGTTCGTCTAACAAGTTGAGTACTCCTCCTCAACGTTAGTTTACTTGACATTAATCTATGGATGGTTGGGGCTCTTAATGGAGATTGGAGATAGCACATTCCAAAACTTGAATGAAATGAAACCTTGTGGATGAGTGGTTTGTGATAATATTGGTGCAATCATATTAGGCCCCTCTTATGCATTAGCGGTATACACAATTTCAATGGTAGAATTTGGGTCATGTATATATGATAGCTTTGGAGCAGGACTTTTTCAGATGGTTCAAAAATATTGATATCAAATCAGATTCTCAAATAGTATTAGGGTCCTTAATTTTGAAGAATTGCTCTAATACACATTTATATTACAGTCTTGTCACTTATATAAATGATGTGCTTGAAAAGTTGAATCACATTTATGGTAACTTTTCTTATGAACTTCTAGCTTTGTTTTTGTTTCTATGGGGATGTGACCCCTTACGTTTCACTAAAAAAATCATAGTGGGCCTCCAATATGCTAAACATGGATCCTTCAACCTTCCAAATGATTTGTTCTTATGTGATATTCATTAATCACTTCAATCCAATCACTTGTTTTGACTGAAAATCTATTAACACTACCTTACTATTTTTTTTATTTAGAAAAACCATATATAATTCATATAGATTTTGATAATTCTTATAAGATACAACACTGCCTTGATAATTTTAATGGTGTATAATGTGTATGGAATGAATTATATTTTTAGTATATAGTCTTTAATAATGTTAAGATTATTAGGGATGATTACAAGCATTCTTCCTTTCACGTGGAAGCCTTCCAACGCTTTTGTTCTCACGTTAATACTACAATAAATTCTTGAAATGTAATCAAATTTATCTAGAGTTATAAGTTTAGTAGTGTTCACGATTATTTATGCAAATAAATTTTTTTGATAGTCATTTGCTAATTGTCGTGATTTTATGTAACAAATGCATAGTTTAATTTTTTAAGGACTAAAAATTAATTATATAGTTCATTTTGTACTCAAATATTTATGAACCATTGATAGGAATGATGATCGATGATTTTTATATCTCATTCTTTTTGTTTATAACAAAGATTAAAAATTATGGACTATTCAAATTTGTAAAATGTAAATTTTTCCAAAAGTAACATTTTATTTTAACTCTATTATTATGTACTAATATTACAAACAAGTTTTATTCATATACAAATATTTTAAGTAATAATATATGGCATGAGTTCATAGTTGAAATATGATTGGCCGTATATTTTTGTATACTTCAGTTGCTAATTTCTAATAACGTTTCTTTAAAAAAAATCTGAATTATGTGAGACATTATTTTGAGCATACTATAAATCTAAGTCAAATATTCCACACTATCCATGAAGAAAATCTCTAAATCAAATTTGTTTCACTCATAAATTAAAATATTGAGTATTTTTAAATTTGAACTATTTTTTCATGCATTCATAATACTTTTCTTTAAATGAGAAAATCAAATTTAACTTGAAATATAAGATTACAAATATTGTGAGAAATCATATTATGGCACAAAGACCATAGTTGAAATACGATTGGACGTATATTTTTGTATACTTCATTGTAAAATTACCAATTCTGAATAATAATAGCAAGAGTAGTATCTTTTACTACCTCTTCCAACATGAGCCACCTCTCCCAAATTCAAACTTGTTCTCTTCTTCTTCCTCCAAAGCGGATGTAAGAATATTTGGGTCTAATTGTAAAAATTTGAATTGGGCCAAATTTAGAGAACTTGTAAAGTGGTACCAATATAAAAGGCAAATCTCTAACTCATGCAAAGGGAGATTTTGAATATTATTTTTGTGAGGTTTTACTCTCTAGAGTTCTTGAAAGAATTCACTTTGAACCTATCAAGGTTGTTAATCCTTGTGGTGTCATTTTGTTCTTGGTTGGTTTGCTGAACTATAATTTTCAGTTTCGTTTACATCAAAACCCTAATATATAAATTTATCAGTTTTCGTGATTAGTAATCTGGACTCATATCTCGAGTTTTAATTAGTCTATTTTGGCGATTCAATAGCCTAACAAGCGTTTTCAGAGCGTCTTCTTTCACCTCGTTTTGGAACCGTCTGATTATGAGTTTTGTAGCTAATGTAATTTTTGTTCCAATCGTTAAGTTTTCAACCTAAAACGATCCTTAAAATGATTCATGACAAACAAAACCATATCATTTGGTACTAGAGTTTGTCTCTAGGTTTGGAATTGAATTTTTTTGGTGAAACATAAATTGCTAGTTGTGTTGCTTTTAGTTGACGCTACATGAAAAAAATACAAAAATAAAAAATAAAAATTATTGTGTTGTTAAAAGTATTGCACACTACCTGTTTGACAAAATTCATAAGAGTATTTTTTTTCAATCATATTACTATTGTTTTGTGTTACTTTAAGTTCTTCTTACCAATTTTGGTTCGAAAATCTTGAGGTTCTTGCTGATTCAATTAAGAACTTAAATTTAGCAATTGAGTGTAAAAAGACAAGAGAGATACATTATAGAAAAAAGCCTAAATTGAGTGAAACACGGGTGACAAATTCAAGAGTGTAAACACATGAGTTTTGTGGTGAGTTCATTTTCTTTCATTTTTGTATGTTTGTTATTTAAACTATGGCAGGAATAGGTGGGGATGATAGCCTTCCTCAAAGGGGAAATACATATTGTTAGTGGAGACTATAATTGCTCAAATACAAAAGATGTTGATGGAGCTTAATGAAGATTTACATGTTGGAATTGAGCAGTTAGAAGATCAAGAAAATCATGGCTATGATATGAGGTATGCAAAGAGAAAAGACATGTAGAATATAAAATTGAGGATCAAGAAAAAAAAGAGAAGTATATCATATCATGAACATATTCGAGATTTTGTATTGGATCTGGAGTATGTAAAATATCTTTACGAAAATGGATATTCAAAAGAGGCAAGAAAAGTAGAGAAGCTAGCCTTGAGAGAGAAAGAGAAAATCAAAGAAAATAAAAAGGAAGACGAAAAAATAAGTTATCCTTGAGAGCGAAAGAGAAAGTTAAAGAAAAGAAAGAAGAATGAGAGAAACATTTAAGAGACAAAGGGCAATAAATTGACTATAATTATTTATCTAACTTTGACAATTCTCGATTGCAAGTGTTTGAAGAAGTGTCTCTCAATGAGGAATGTCATCAATATATTAACTTTGAAAGCAAAGAGAAAGATGATGGTAAAATTCAAAGTATCTTTAAACAAGAGAGTGAGGTGAATGAAGCAATGTTAGTGCTAGAAGGTGATTATTCAAATATTCTTCAAAATGTCACAAAATATCATTAGTCCTATTTAAAATAAGTCTTAGATTTTATTTATTTTCTCACTGCATACTGTAAAAAAATAATTGTATAATTTCATCTCCCCATTCTAACCATCCAAAAAAGCATAACTTGCAAGTCTAACTCACCAAGAGACTACTCTGCCAGTTCAAGAATTCGGTCACCACCATCATCAAATTGATCGTCTTGTACGTCTCACTTATTTTAATAAACTCATAGAATGTACAAAGGAGTATGTACTTTATTTTTGCTGTAAAAATGTATATATTCCCTAACCAAATGTCAAAATGTCACAAAATATCATTAGTCCTATTTAAAATAAGTCTTAGATTTTATTTATTTGCTCACTGCATACTGTAAAAAAATAATTGTATAATTTCATCTCCCCATTCTAACCATCCAAAAAAGCATAACTTGCAAGTCTAACTCACCAAGAGACTACTCTGCCAGTTCAAGAATTTGGTCACCACCATCATCAAATTGATCGTCTTGTACATCTCTACTACTATCTCACAGGCCACAACCACGTCTCACTTATTTTAATATCCTCATAGAATGAACAAAGGAGTATGTACTCTATTTTTTATGTGCTCTGTTTGGATATTACTTCAGTCTTGAAATGTAATCAAATTTATCTTGAGTTATAAGTTTAGTTGTGTTAATGAATATTTATGCAAATAAATTTCTTTTATAGTCTTTTGTTTATTGTTGTGATTTTATGTAACAAATGCATAGCTTAATATTTTAATGACCAAAAATTAATTATATATTTCATTTCTACTCAAATATTTATGAAATATTGATAGGAATGATCATCGGTGATTTTTATATCTCATTTTTAAATTATAGACTATTTGAATCTGTCAATGCAAATTTTTCTAAAAGTAACCTTTTATTTTAACTTTATTATTATGTACTAATATTACAAACAAATTTTATTCATATACAAATAATTTAAGGAATAATATATGGCACGAGACCATAGATGAAATATGTTTGAACATATATTTTTAAGCACTTCATTGCATAGTTATTAATTTCAAATAATGTTTAAAAAAAATCAGAATTATGTGAGACATTATTTCGAGCCTACTGTAAATCTAAGTCAAATTTTCACTCTAATAAATTAAAATGTTGAGTATTATCAAATTTGAACTATTTTTTCATACAGTCAGAGATATTTTTCTTTAAATGAAAAATTGAAATCTAACGTGAAATATGAGATTATAAATATTGTAAGAAATAATATTATGGAACAAAGACTAGTTGAATTGAGATTGCACGTGATATTTTCATACACTTCATTGCATAATCACAAATTCTGAATAATAATAGTAAGAGTAGTATCTATTACTACCTCTTCTAACACGAGCCACCTCTCCCAAATTCAAACTGGTTTTCTTCTTCGTCTTCCAATAGAGAAGGGTGGTGTCGCAATATGTTGGGTTGCGGCATAAAATGGCAAACCGAAAGAAAATAGTGATAAGTTCTTTTAAATTTGGGAGTTGCCACCATTGTTTGTTAAGGAAAACATTGAAAAAAAACCTTTAAAAAAGGAAAAAAAAATAAAGGTCTTTGAAACCAAATTTTGGATTCAAAAGTCATTTATGTTTAGGAAATATATTAGTACCCTACAACATCCATTCAAAAAATAACACCTTTAATTAAATATGCAAAAATAATGTTAACTATAAAAGTATTTATGTTATCCCAACCATTATCACAAAACAAATAAGTAATATACAGTTGAGAAAAAAATAAATAATAAACAAAAATAAAAGGAAAAATTAATAAATAAATAAATAACTAAACTTATAAGTTTACAAAACCAATTAGTTGAAAATCCGTGAATTTGCACGGATAATACAAGGAATTAGCTTAATTTAAATAAAATATTTTTGAATATAAATCATATATAATAAAAAGGGAAGTATTGTTATATTGACTTGTTCTCCCATGAGTCTGCTGTGTTTAGAAGATATTAAAACTTTTTTTTTTATATTGTTATATCTAATTACTCTCATTCATTTAGTTTAAAAAATATTTGTCTTGTATAAATTTTAGAATATGAATCACTATAAAAATATCATTATCAATTTTAATCCAAAATTTCAATAGATAGGTGGGTCAGTTTTTTATAATTTACTTTGATATTAAATAATTTTTAAACTTTTTTCTATATATTGCATGATACTTGATAGTGCATAGAAAATAGTCGGGGAAATGATTTGCCCTTACATGGGTCAACTCATTTCGAAGATTTTAAAAAATTTATTATATCTATTGACTATCGATCAATTAGTTTATTAAACAATATAACTACTAAAAGTATCATAATATAAAATATTACAAAAATATCATAATTACTCCTATTCCAAAATTTTGATAGATGAATTGGAGAGACTAGTTTTTTATAATTTACTTTAATGTTAACTAATTGTTAAATCACATAATAAAAAAAGGAAAATTAACCATTATAACCATTTAATAATTCAACAAAACATTGATTTATTATTCTAATAACTACTGAAATTAATTTTCAGTATATCAAATTTAAATAAAATATAGAAATAAAATATAGAAATAAAATAAATTATTGCATGACTTTCCCCTTTTAATTTCAATACATATAATTATTATATATTGGAATATGTTGCACTCTTTTCTATTTAGTGCATGATACTTGATATTGAAAAAGGAAAGGGTCAAGGCTCTTGTTTGCCCTCCCAGAGTTTGTCTGATTTATAAGATATTGAAAAACATAATAATAATAATAATAATAATAATAATAATAATAGCAATAATAATAATAATTATAATTAAATATATATTAATCTTTTAGCTAATTAACTTCGAAAGTCCATATTTTTAGAATACGTCGTACATTTTTCTTATATATTGTATTATATTAGATAGTGAAATGAGAAAGGCCATGGTACTTGCTTGTCTTCCCATGGATCCGCCTTACTTAGAAGATATTGAAAAAATTAAATAATAATAATAATTAAATACATATTAATCTTTTAACTAATTAATTATTGAAAGTCTGTGTTTTAATTAAGCAACATTTAAAAATATATGTAACATGTATATGGTTTATACGAATGTATTATAATTTATACTACCACATTTTATAACGTCTCAATACTTATATATTTTGAATTAATATTTAATCTCGATACTCACATTTTTTATGTCTATCTTGTAGATAAATATTAATGCCTTTCTCAAAAATAAAAATACTAAGAATGATTGAAATGATAGATCAATTTATCTTTCTTTAAACCACTAAAATCTAACTATTATTTTATAAAACATAAGATGAGAATTTAAATATAACAAAAGTAGTCAAATAATACAAAATAAATGGTATCAACGTGATACACATAATGGTCTTAAAAAAAATCATATTCTTGAATCCATGAAAAAGTATTGTTCAACAACTACCAAGATAATTAAATATCGCATACTTGCCAAATGGATTTAGAAAATTTGAAATAGGATACCCAAAAAATGCCTTCAAAAAATCTATCAAAAAAGGTGCAAGGTATACTATATGCAAAAATTTCTTTCTTCCAATAGAAACTATTGAAGAGAGAATGTGCAACAAATAAATTTTATTTGTATTCTTCAGAAAAGATATAATATGAATTATTACCATGTTAATATAGTCATACATTGACGACACTTAAATATTAGAATTGTTAGTATTGTTCTTTCTTGTTTTTTACCCATCGATGCAATTGAACAATCAACATTATCCATGTCATAAAAAAGAGTATATCGAGTGATTATAACCATGAAATAGCATAAAAAGCAAAAAAAGAAGATATAAATGCAACAACCAACCTTTTTGGCCTTTAAAGACTATTTCATTGCAGTCTCTTTATAGCTGCTTCTTTGCTTATTTTTACTTTGCCTCAAACTTGGACCCATCTCTCTTGATTTTTCTTTAAACATGCAATCTTTGTAAAGAATTTTTAAAATTATCATATGTTAAAAACTAAATGGCAATTCTTTCTCTTAGTAAAAGTAAACTTGCTGAAGAATAAAATGATTTAAGGAGCAATGAATGATGTATATAAATAATAAACCTCCATATAGTTTGCAAAAATAGAAGTTATCATCTTATTCAATTAATAACCCAAAATCCTTTATACTAGCTTTGTTATTTTCAAAGATTTTTTATGGTCATACATTGACGACACTTAAATATTACCATGTTAGTATTGTTCTGTCTTGTTTTTTATTCATTGATGAAATTGAACCATCAACATTATCCAGGTCATAACAAATAGTATATCAAGTGATTACAACCATAAAATTGTATAAAAACCAAAAAAGAAGAAAGAAATGCAACAACCAACCTTTTCAACCTTTAAAGACTACTTCATTGCAGTCTCTTTGGAGCCAAAATAAAATAAATGGGGAAAACAACTCAAAGAAAACAAACAAGGAGAGAAAATGTTAGAGATACAAAATAATGCCTACACTTGATAAGAGAAAAGAGTGAGATCTTGTCATTTCCAAAAGTAACTTTCAATTTAGTTGAAAAGTAAAATCCTCCAACTATTTTCCTTTAGGATTGAACATGAGATGAAAGACAAATGTAAAGGGTTGCAATCATGAACCCATAATCACAAGTTTCAACAAACATCTAATTCTCAACAAAAAAGGAAAAATAACATTTCTTTTCATAACACACCATAGTAGAGAAAGATGAACATTTCTTTTCATAACACACCATAGTAGAGAAAGATGAGACATTGAAAGAAGACAATGATATGACACTAAATATTCTATTTTAAAGACCTGTATTGTTTACTATCAACTATGAAAAATCTTGTGACAATAGAACTTAATATTGGTAAACAAAATTATTTATGCATGGTAAAAAAATTCAATTTACTAAAGGAAAAATCCAGGTTCAAACCTTGTTATAGAGTTTCAAATATGTATCCAAAACTAAATTAGAAATCCAATATTTAGAACGTCTTAAATCTTGGGGCATGATTTTTGTTCACAAATTGTTGTTTTTAATGAAAAAATGAAGAAAAAAAATCAGAATGAAAACAAATTTCGTGAATCTATTTATCAAAGTTTTCTCTATATCTGCTTGCTTAAGAGTATTTCATTTAAAAGGCATGCATGAAATGTTGATATTTGAGAAAGTGGGGGTATAAATCATCAAAAATAGTATTGTCCCGAGAATGATACACTAGAAAATAGTCCAATAAAACAATAATGAAATTATTAAAAAAAAGTTTATAATTAAGCATTTACTAAATAGTCATTTTCATTTAAAAGAGACAAACAAATGAAATTGTTCACGGTGTTGCTCAAACAGCTACGTCTTTAACTTGTATCTATTATATTGCATCAATTTATTTTATAATTTAAATAAATAAATATTACTTTTTTAATAAAACATTATTATAAATAATGTTTTTCGAAACAATTATAACAAATTTAATTCATAAATTACTTGATAAACTTACCATTAATTTAATTCAGATAATTAAATATATTAATTAGTATTGTATAGCTTTTTTACGGAAAATAATAAAAATAATAATAATAATTACATTAAAATAAAGTACCGAGCCAAAAGTAGTAATATATTGGTATTGACTCTGACACTGAGTCACAACTCGGCTCACTCAACATTGAAAAGTCAGCGATAAATCACCACCACCACCTCCATTGGAGAAAAGATGCTTCGCCGTTTGGGTCTATCTCTCTGACACGCGGCGGTTTGGGCCGGTTGTTTTTGGGCCCAATGTCGAGCAGTATAATAATGAGAAGCAGTAGTGTTATTGGTATAACGCAAGAAAAGAGTGAACGTATCGTTGTCTAGTGTCTTTCGTTCTCGTTCTCGTGTTTCTGAAGATGGCGCTAACAATACTACCAGAAAGATTCCCAATTGGTCTACGGGTTCTCGCCCTTGATGTTGACACAACTCACCATCCCATCCTTCACGCAATGGGTAATCGATTTCAATACCAAGGTAATTACTAACTACTCCTTCAATTCTTGATCAATTCTTCATTTTCTTTTTCTTTTTCTTTTTTTCACATTTTATATTTTGTTCCTTCAGTTACCACTTGTTGCATGCCTTCTTTTGCGTTCAATCTTCTTTCCCAAACAAAATGCTCTTTTGATCTCATAATTGTTGATACTGATATGCAAGAATTGCGTACTGTTTATCACTTTCTTGAACATGTTCTCTTATTCCACCAAATTCCTGTTATTTGTAAGTTTTTTTTATTGTTTCATCTAAAAATGAACCGTAGCTATGTACTTACTACTTTTTTTGTCAATTTGCAGTCATGTCTTCTCATTACTCTACCAATTCTGTCATGGAGGCTATCACAAAAGGGGCTTCTGATTATTGGATTAAGCCATTGGAAGAACGACACTTCCAGACTATGTGGAAGCATGTCGTAAAAGACATCTTCCATATGAACAACAAAAGGGGAAGAGAACAAGTCGATGTTCCAAAACAAACAATTGATGAAAACCATAATCATAATGATGATTATCCATCCCCGGCAAAGAAGTTCCGGTGGTCATGGACTCAACAGTTGCATAATCAATTCGTAACGGTGGTCAATGAATTAGGCATTGAAAGTATGATTCATTCCAATTCTTTTCTTTTCTTATCCTTGTTTGTATTCTTTAATAATTGAACTTAGATGCATTCTTTGTTTTTCAGATGCAAAGCCCAAAAAAATACTCAAAATAATGGATGTTCCGGGTTTAACCCGAGAACACGTTGCTAGCCATTTGCAGGTTCGATTCTTTTTTCCTGTACGTAACTTAGTATGAAGGATTTCTGAATTTCTATTAAAACCTTAAACTCAAAAAATTGATACATCATGTGATGATTTTTACGTATTCTCTTGCTTGCATTTATAACCATTGCATTTACAAGCATATGAAATTTGTGTAGTATTATTAACGTTAAATTGCATTGACAGAAATTGAAATATAAATTAGAGAATGGAATGAAAAAACGTGGTAGAAAACAAAAATCAAATTCATCAGTTTTGTCTTCCTCAATTGAAACACACTCAATCCTTGAACCTATTCACACACTTCACGAACATGAACGTTTAGAGTCTGACCAAATTTCTGGTGGACAGCAACGTTTAGAGGAATTCTGCGATGATCCTTACGACATTTTTTACGACCTTCCAGACGATTTATCTACTTCATTCTTTGGAGCTGGTGGACAGCAACCTTTAAAGGAATTTTGTGACGATCCTTACGACACTTTTTACGACCTTCCAGAAGATTTATCTACGTTATTCTTTGGAGCATGTCCTCCCACAGAAGTTGATATATTGAGTCTGTGAGTCTGTCAGTCTGTGTTAGTTTGAAAACTGCGGTTGATAGTAAAAATAATTTGGTCATTAATAAAGATGACGAGAGCACAATCCTGAACCAAACGTGTAATTAAGTAGTCATTTTAATGTAACATTTCAATTGTTTTGACCGCGTGAGACTTGTTGTAACGTATCATTATGAATATAACAATGTAACAAAATATTCTTATTTCTCACATTTATTAAGTGTTGTTGTATTCTTTTCTTTTTTGTATTTTTTATTTTACACATTAACTGTTTCTATTAAAGTAAACACTTCCCAATGTATGTTTGCCGCACAAACCAAAATGCACAACGATATTTAGATTTTTGTTACTTCTATTATCTATAAAAATCACCTCAATTATCACAATCTAGCAAATTTATTATTTCTGTTTAATAGAACCAATCAATTAGAGGTAGAGATTCAGATTTGTGCCTTTGCCGATGCCACCACTGCAATGCAATATTATTTCTATGAACTACATATGTGACTCATCATTTTGCTCATGTGACAAACTTTCTGCATTTTTAGGAAGATTGTTTCATTTCTGTTGTTTGAGACTCATCATTTTGCTCATGTGACAAACTTTCTGCATTTTTAGGAAGATTGTTTCATTTATGTTGTTTGAGCATATACTTGGTGTTTTTCTGTTTTCAATTTAAAGGTATAATAAGATAAAATCATAAAATATTTTGCTTTCTATTCGAGGAGTTGTTCCTTTATATTGTTTTCCGTTCATACTAATAGTTCTTCATGTTGGCAATGATATTAAATTTTTATATTATTAGTTTTAATTTGTTCATATTTAAACGCAGTTTATAAGCAGACACAGTGTGATCTTTGTTTTTAAAATTATTTTAAATTGTATAGAGGGATGTGTGAAAGGAACTAATAAGCAACAAGGAAGCGTAATGTCATTTGGAGTTATATTACTCGATTATATTGATCAAGTGGTAGTTAATCTTTATAGGAGAATCGTTACAGCCACTACCTATTTGAGCTACATGGTTAGGAATCCCTGAAAATTGTTGAAATAGTTCTGTTACAACACACTTGGTGGGAGGTAGTTTTGATTGTGGATTTTCTAACTTCATTGATTTTCCTAACATTCTTTGTCAAAAATTGTAAAATAGTTAAGAAAGATAACATAAAGAGATTTAAGAAGTTTATGCTAGAAGTTTGTTCAAATGCCGCTACACAACAGTGTTATAGCGCCGCTATAGCCGTTATTTGACTATATATTATAACTGGTTGTTACTTCACTTAGAATGAATGCTATATCCCATCAGTTTCTGAAACATATGTCCAGTAGATGAGCTATTGGATGAGTTGCATGGTGCTCAATACTTCTCTAAACTTGATCTCCGATCAGGGTATCATCAAATACTTGTGCAACCACAAGACATGTATAAAACTGCAATTGATGCTAGCAAGTTTGTTACTTCACTTGATTTCTCTAAGTATATGTTATAATTATATGATAGTTAATGTATGTTGATTTGTTTTGTAGTTCACCAAGTTGCTCACTGGACTTGCCTATGAGACAAAGTAGACTTCATATTGATGAGCTCCATCAATAAGGTTAGCATTGTTGAAAGACAATTTTAATGTCTTGCTTCAATAATAAGATATGATAGGCCATGAATGGTGACTGATGATTTTTCTAGATCATTCGTTTTATTTACTACAAAGATTATAAGATACAAAAGTAGACTATTTGAATCTGACAAACGTAATTGATCAAAAAAGTAGTTTTATTTTACACTGACTGACGGATGTTACAAACAAGTATTGCACATATTTTAGAGAATAATCTTATAACATAAGATCATGATGAAATAAGATTTGATGTATGTATTATGCCTTTGTACACTTCAGTGCATAGTTACTTGATGGTATCACCAGCCTATATCATTCACAAACAGCAGCCCATCCTTCACTCTATAGTGATTGGATGCTGACCATTTTGAACAACCTAAAAAATCTTCGGTATCCTGTGAAGCCTAAAACCCCCTCAATCCATCACTTTAGTTTTTTCCATTTTGACCCCTTCCTTTGATACTATGCGTCCAAGATAATCTATCTCCAACTGATTAAATGAACATTTTGACAATTTAGCAAAATATAGATGCTGCTGTAGTACCTGAATGTTCACATTCAGCTCCCTAACTAGTCCTTGTGTTAGGAACCCAAGAATTGGATTCCTAAGAAAAAATGCTTTTATTGAGAACTAGGAGAGAAATCTCCCCTCCAAGGGTTTTCCCCTTCACAATAGAGCTACTACTCTATTCAACAATTGATTATAATATTCAATAGAGCTTATATTAGATCTTTATATCATTTGAAACCAAGGTACAACTTCTTGGTCTAAGTCAACAGAGGCAATAATCAATATTCAATAGAGCTTATATTAGATCTTTATATCATTTGAAAGCAAGGTACAACTTCTTGGTCTAAGTCAACAGAGGCAATAATCAACGTTATTTTTTAATAGGGCATGATATTATTTTTTCTTGATTTGGATAAACTCATATATGGAACATAGCTTATACTTTGCACCAAAATTTTATTCAATGATTTAGCATGAATCATGACCTCAAGACATCTCCGGTGGTGTGTTTGTGATTCTGTTACTATATGAATACAATAATTTACTGCAAAAGATTGCTAGCATGTTTGTTACTTCACTTGATTTCTGAGCATATGTTATTTGATACTTAATGTGTGTTGATTTGTTTTATAATTCACTATTTTGTTCGCTGGACATAAGGTAAAGCTGGCGAGGATTGTTTTTATCTTCTTGAAAATCTCTTATCTTCTTTGTTGTTTATGCTTATGCTTAGATGAAAAGTTAAATGTATTTGTTCTTCAATTTTTAAATAAGAAAAGTATCCAACAAGAATTTAAAAGTTAAATAATAGTAGTATTTGTAATGATGTGGAGTGGGAAGAAATTCAAGGTAAGTGATGAACGTGGAAAAAGTGAATTAGATCATCATGTTACTGAGGATGCATTTTTGAATAGAGTTGATGAAATGATAAATACTCCCTCCGTCCTAAATTATTTCTTATTTCTTCCTTTTATGGTTGCAGCAAAGGGTTTCATGGTTCAAGTTTGTTGACCGCATATAGACAACTTTCACATGCTTGGTATACAACATTGTGTCTTTCCTATTTTTATTATTTGTGATTGAAGATTGTTGGCACAAATTGAAGGTACATATTCATATATAATATTAATCAATCACTGCTTCTAAAAGGAGAGAACATTTCTTTCCACACTCAGTAGACACTTTCACTGTTGGAATTTGGCTTGTATTATGAGACATTGCATTTGCAGGTCCTAGCGCTTGGATGTGAGAACTCACAAATGTCTTAAGTGTTGTATAATGAAAGGACAAACAAGGTATCATGCATCAGCCTTTCACATGTTACAATGTTCGATAGAAAAACAGTTACTTTCTTCGACAATCAAAGGTTATATGGTAGCTTACATTTCTTGCCTTATATTTCCATTCATTTCAGAGGATCAAAGTAAATTGCTATTTATTGAATTTAACGTTTTTTAGTATTAATGTTTGCTTAAAGGATTAGATTTATGCTCAAAGAATAGTTGGGAGGATCCAACTTTAGTTTTAAAGGGCACAGACATTGCTCTATAATAGAATTGTCATAATTAGGATATTGAAACTTCATTGCTAACAAATCAGGGGTTGGAAATGTGTGTATGTAAACTTTGTCATTTGAGAAAATTGTATTTTGGGTGACATGAATTATTATTATTGATTTGTTATAGTTTTTTTTTTTTATTACCTATTAAATTCAACTTTGTCATTTGATTATGTTTTACCTGTTGCTCTAACCTGTCTCTTTGAATTACAACCTTTAAAATGAACGACTTGACTCTTGCAATTATCTTTCTTGAAAGTCTTTTGTGTGGTATTCGCGGCTAATTCCTTAATTTTATTACTCTGTACTGATACAACATTACAATATGGTTTTCTCTAAAGTTATGTATAATTCTTATTTGATGTGTATTGATTATTTGACATATTCTGATCCTTGCAAGAATTGATTAAGGTTCACTGGTTTTGTGGCCAATCCACCACTGCTATCACTTAAGGTTTTTCCAGTGTGACTCCTTCTCCTAATAATATATCTCCAACTGACCAAATGAACATTTAATAAACAATTGATGCTACTATAGCACCCATTCTTTCTAAGTGTTGTAAGTGTAGTAGTGGCCATGAGGAACTATAGATGATGAGCATATCATCAAAGAATACCAGCACATATTTTCTTAATGCCTTCTCAAAAATATCATTATTCATCATACATTGGAAGGTTGGAATTGTATCAAGGCCTGCTGGTTTTTGAAACAACACTCTATATGTAACAGCATAGCCAATTATGGTTCAAAGTTAAGGTGGCTTAGTCAGCAATGGTTATTAATATTATTTAGGTGAATTTCAATGAATTTGTTTTTAGTAGAATAAATTAGCTTGTGTCAAATTCAATAGGCTGGACCAATGCTTATTAACCTTAGTTGGTGATAACAAGTTTTTAGTTTGTACGAATTTGATATTTGTAGAAGACTATATATGGTGTAATGTACTTTTCTTTCATTATTATTTCTCATAATAATTTTCTGCCTACTCAGATGTTGATAATATTACAATGCTATTATGGTAGTTGTGTATATGTAGACACATTTTTAGAACATGTAACAATGTAACATACATTAAACATTTGTATCATTAAAAATTTACACACAATCATAATAATGAAATTCTCTTTTTAAGAAATGAAGAGGATTTTAATCTATTTCATTTCTTTCAAGTCAGTAAAGTAACAAAAAATGTAAGGTATTAATTTGCATAAACCGTCCGACAAGAATAGTTTATATAACAATTTTTTATAACTAAAGTTCCTATTATTTTCTCTACTATATATGAATATTTTGTATTCTTGTAATATGTTGTTATTAGGTTAGATTATCATATTTAAGATTTTGTGCAGCAAAAAGACACAATACCAGTTTGTGTAAAATAGTTCGAAGGAATAAAACTATACAATTTTAACTAGGTGTTATTGAAGTAGGATGCTATATATCCAAATTCATGACATTTTGCATAACTATCAACTTTAATAAATTGGTATTAACATGTTTAACTATCTATCATGTTCAACAAAATGAACATTGAAGGCTTTATTAAATTGTTTTGTTGAATATTAGTCATGATTGAAACTAAAGTGAGTGATAATATGCAGGAAATTGTTGGTGATGAGTTGGTAGAAGTTCTTTAAATTAAAAGCAGGTAAACCACATTTTGGTTTTTGACTCACAAAAAAATTAAATTAATCATCGAATCCCCAAAAATATTAGTCTGTTTAATCAATGATGTAATGTTGTAACGTTCGTTAATCATTTTGACAATAAACTGTATATTTTAGTGATACTTATATAGTTGACTAATTTAAGTATTTTATTGATTCATATACGGATTAAAATTAGAAACAAAATATCAAGAAGGAAGTTTAGAATTAAAAAAATGAAAGTTTAATGGCATCAGAAATTTCTAGAATTTTTCAAAAGTGAAATAACTGTACATTCAAGAGAAACCAAAATAAACATGATTGTTGTAATCTATCTTTGTTAAAAGAAATGTTTTAGTTATTTTTATATATTTGTGTAGATATAAGAATGACATAAACTAATATTCTTCGTCTCCCTTTTAAATTTCATTACTACTTCACTAAATTTTCTGAAAACTTCCAATTTATAAGTTTATTTCTTATATTTTTGTATCATGTCGATACCAGCAAATTTTAGGGACTTATTATGTTTGCTCATATTAAATTAGTCGTTGATTTTTTAGTTATCTTTTGTAAGGTAATAATGTCCACTTCAAGTTATAACGTCAACATATAAAATAAATGTAATTAATGGCCTGTAATAAAAATGTAATTTAACTAGACAAAGAGAAATAAATATTTCAATTGAGAGTAAAAATATAGAGTGGAGGTTCATTTTAATTTTAGTTTCTGAAAACAATTGTGAGATCTGATTTAGTTATTGAGAAAAATAAATAAAATATTTTTATTGTATAATGAAAATTTATTAAAAGACCAAATATATTGGTGTTATTTTAATTGTATCATGTAATAACACTATTATTTTATTATATAAATTTTAATATTATTAGAATGATTATTAGAAATAATATTATTTTTTTTAAAAGTTGGGTCTAACGAAACTGAGTTAGATTCTCATAACACAATAAATCTAGGTTGAATCTCTACTAAGAGAAATATCCACATTTAATTTCAAATTAATTTTAAATAGATTTATCTTCCGATTATGAGAATCTATAAAAAAAATAATAATAATAATATTATTTTATAAATAAATGTTAGTGGTTAATAATTAGTTAAGGGATCTATGTTCAATGGCAAAAACTTCACTTTGTAATGGCTCTTACCTATAATCTATTATTAAATTTAATGAAGAGAAATATTTAATGAAATTTAAGGAAATAAATCTAATGATCGGAAATATTTAGACAAATAAGTTTAGGTTCAAAGAATGCTCTACCTATATTAAATATAGTTTTTTTTTGGCTAAATTACATTTGTGGTCCCTTAACTTAATTTCAGGTAACATTTTAGTCCTTTATCTTTTTTTTTTCTCGATTTAGTCCTTTATTCCTAAAAATATCAAATAAAGTATGAAAATATGAGTTTATTTGAAGATTTGCGTTACGAATTTGATGAAATTTGTATTATATTGAAGAATATAATTAATTTTATGAATTTTAATTGAAATTTTTTTTGAATTTTTGTATAAAAAAGGATATCATTGTTGAAATTTTAAAATATAAAATATCAACTTGTCACTTAAAATTAAAATAAAGGACCAAGTCGGAAAAAAAAAAAAAGATAAAGGATTAAAACGTTACCTGAAATTAAGTTAAGGGACCACGAATGTAATTTAGCCTTTTTTTTTTCTCCAAATAATATATAATCTATTTCTAGTATAGTTGAGTTTGTATATTAGGGATATAAGACGATTATTTAAATGTAAATTATAAAATTCTAGCATAGTTATCATCTTTATATATAAAAGTTGTTAAATTTTTTAAGAAATATTTTTCCTTTCAATTATAGTCAACTTTACTTTTTTTTACTTAAAAATGTGATTTCATTATTAATTAAAATTGTATATTTTGTACTATATCAATTATTGTTGCTTATCACATGCTTCACATTTAATAAATTTGTATATGTATTTACTGTTTTTTTTGTCATTCACTTGTTAAATGTGTATTTTATTTGCTTATCTTCTTTCTTTTTATTTAACTAAGTAATAGTTATTTGGAAAATAAAAGGGGACTTATTAATAAACTAAAAATAAAAATTTTACATTAAAAATATTTTGGAACTTATGTTTTCAAACTTTAAATGCTTCGAGTTTGTTATTTGAATGCAAAAATTTCAATTTTGGTTTCCTTGACAAAAACCCTTATAGGACGCTTGGTAGCATGACCCATAGTATTTTTATTGTTCTAATTCACTTTTGGATAAATGAATTTCAGTTTTTCAACATATATAAAATACTTCAATTGTCCTTTTTTAAATTTTGATAAGTTTTTTTCTGTAATTATTATACTTAAATATTGTTTTTTAATTTGATTTTTCAATTTTTTTAGGAATTTGCACACACACAAATACAAAATTTAAATGCAAAAATTATTTCTTCGCATCACAATGAAAGTAGAGTCATTTTATTTGAGATAAAAATAAATGTTTTTTTTTTAATTTAGTGGTTTAATGTTGGATTCTTGATAATTGAATTTTAATTTTTTGATTTGTACTCTACAACTCTTTGTTTTTCTAAGTATTTTTCAACATTCATTTATGGTATAGTAATAATTAGTGATATTGTCAAAATTTAAGGTACCTTAGCTTTTCCCTATATGAAAATGAATGTACACTTTTTTTTAGGGAGAATAAACATTTCACATTTTTATTTTGATATTTCATTATATAGTTTTCTTTTTTCTTATTAATTATAATCTCATACTATTTTTGCGATGATCTTTGATATGAATTATCTTTTTATTTTGTTACTCCAACTATTAGTATATTATAATCTAACTTATATTTTTCTTCCCCGATAAAGAATGGAACTTGCAAATCTAGGTCTATTTTTCGTATTGAGGTAAGCATCATTTTTTGAATATGTATGTTAAAAACAAAATGTCTACCTTTGATTTTCTCTTCTAATCTAAAGTTGTTTTCATATTTTATAGGATTTTGACATATTTTTCATAGTGATCTCTTCTAATGTCATTTTTTATCAATATATTTTTATAGGATTTTAAGAGGTTATTTACCCTCTATGTTATCTTATTTTATAATTTCAATTTCAACTTCTTCTAATTTATTTATTATATTTAATAATTCAAATTGAACATGAGATGATAAAATAATTTAAATTTATTAAATCAATTAAGTTTTTAGTGTAAAAATATCAAGTTTAATATTTCAGCTTATGAGTGCAAGAAGAAGGTTTGTTGCACACTTCAAAGAGATTGAATTTTATTATAAGAAACAGAAGCAGAGGAGTAGAAAAAAAAAATAGAGAGAAAAGAAGAAGAAATACTTTGGAAACTTAGGATGCCTTAATCAATCATTAAAGTATTCTCAATTTAATCAATCATTAATTTAAACTTTAGATTTTTATTGTTTATCTCAATTAAATTATTCTATTGTTTTATTTACATGTTTGGGATCACTGACCTTTGGAAGTCTTTAATCAATCAATTGACTAATGACCAACTACAATTAATTGGTAGTTCTATAGGATGATAATTGAGATTAAGATTCTTGTATGGTGATTAAACATAGATACTAATCTTTCAATCACTCAACCTCTTGGTTCATTATGCTTTCTCTTAATTATATTTTTTGTATGATTAACCAAAGAATTAATTTAGGGAAAAGAGAAAATGAAGAAAATGAAGGAGAAAATGAAGACTTCACAAGATCGTCAAAAGAGTTACGCGGACAAGCGTCGCAGACTTTTGGAATTCGAACAGGGTGACCATGTATTTCTGAGAGTCACACCTACTACTGGAGTAGGTAGAGCCTTGAAATCGAAGAAGTTGACTCCGAAATTTATTGGACCATACCAGATTTCTGCACGAATTGGGCCGGTTGCTTATCGGATTGCATTACCTCCGATACTGTCCAATATTCATGATGTGTTTCATGTGTCACAGTTGAGGAAATATCTCGCAGATCCATCTCATGTAATCGAACCAGACACAATCCAGCTAAAGGATAACCTGTCGTTCGAAGTACCACCTGTGAGAATTGATGACCGGAAGATTAAGCGATTGAGGACCAAGGATGTTTCATTGGTCAAGGTAATTTGGAACCCAATTACTGGAGATGCGACTTGGGAACTGGAGGGCAAGATGAGAGAACAACACCCAGATTTATTTATCGATGCATAGTTTCGAGGACGAAACTAATTTTAGGGGGGTAGTAATGTAAGACCCGTAATTTTAAAGTGTGCTTTATGTATTTTTGTGTATTTTGGATTTTGGCTCGGAGGCTTTTTAGCCAAAGTTAATAATATTTTGGAGATATTTGTTAAAAATAAGTAATATATTTATATAAATATATATTTATGTATATATGTTTGTTTGAGGGGAAAGGAAAAGGAAATAGAAAAGAAAGGAAAGGAAATAGAAAGGAAAGAGAATAGAGGAAAGGAAAAAGGAAAGAAAACTGAAAAACACATTCCATCGTCTTCTTCCTCTGAACCC
>NC_021165.2:34905900-34906934 GCF_000331145.2 Cicer arietinum
AGATCCAAGCTTCATTTCGCGAAGAGTTAGAAGGGAAAGTTGCTCACCACCACGCTACGGTACTAGTGAACTAATTTGGGAGCGGTGTTGCGAGCGGGGATTTTACCGGAATTACTCGCGGTACCGGAAACGCGCGTTAAAGCTAACGTTGAGGTAAGGGCTCCTTCCAAACTTCTAGTTTGCATTAGGGACTTATTTGTGGTTGTGTGGGAAGGAATTTGTTAGGATTTAATGTATCGATTTGGGGAAAAACGAATCTAATGCGTTACGGGTAAAACCTTAGAGTTAGGCTTTGTTTATATTGATGAATGTTTCGTGGTAAATGAATTTGAAGTCATTGCGTATGACTATGAGTAAATGAAGTCTGATGCATTTGGGTGTCATGTTGTGTTGAATTGTGTTCGTTGTATTTGGTGTGTCCATACTTGATGTTTGTTAATTGGTGTGTTTGTTGTGAATTATGGTTTGAACGTGAGAGTATGTTTGAGTTTGTTTCTGTGGAATTTGAAAACCATTAGAGTTAAACGAGTATTAAAAATGGGGAATCTTTTAATACCTCGGTTTACTTAATGTGCGTTTGAGGAAAATGTTTAAGTTAACTGGGCGTTGAGAATGGGGAATCTCTTAATGTCTCGGTTACTTAACTATCGTTTTTGAAAATCGTTTCAGTAAATGAGTATTAAGAATGGGGAATCTCTTAATGACTCGTTTACTGAATGTTTTGCGAGAAAATCGTTTAAGTCAAAAGTATATTAAGAATGGGGAATCTCTTAATATGTCTGTTTGCTTAACGTTTTGTTTTGAAAATCATTAAGATAAATCGATATTAAGAATGGGGAATCTCTTAATGACTTATTTATTTAATTTTGTTTTGAAAATCGTTTAAGTTAAATGGGCATTAAGAATGGGGAATCTCTTAATGTCTTGGTTACTTAATGGTCGTTGTGAAAGTCGTTTAAGTTAAATGGATGTTAAAAATGGGGAATCTTTTAATATCTGCATTTGCTTAACGATTGTTGTGGATGGAGTCTGTG
>NC_021165.2:34907434-34930625 GCF_000331145.2 Cicer arietinum
ACTCAATTATTTATCCAAAGGCATTTCCTGATTTAATTCTTTGTTTGTTTTAATTACTTTTAAGAAGAAAAAAAATATACCCTCGCTTTGAAAAACGGGGTGTTACACAAAGGATCTTGAGACATTAAAGGTGGAGGAATTGCAAGGTTCATTAGAAGCTCATGAGTTGAGGTTGAAAGAAAGAAGTGCAGTAAAAACATATGAACAAGCCCTTCAAGCTCAAGTCAGTAAAAGGGCTCAGGATGAAGGAAAATACAAAAGGGAAAACGAAAATCAAAGTGGCACAAGAAGCAAGATTCTGATGAAGGTGCTAGAAATTCAAAGAATCAAAACAGTGGTGACAATTATAGCAAGAAATCTAATAACAACAAAAGAGGTAAGAAGAAAATCAATAAGAAAGGAGTACAATGCTATAACTGTTAAACTTGGGGTCATTTTACCGATAAATGTAAATCAAAGAAAGTAAAGAGAAAAGAAGACGAAGCTCATATGGCTTAAGCAGATGATTCAGACTCAGATGATGTGCTATTAATGGCTAATACTAATTCATATGATCAGGGTTCTAATACAGGCTACTCTAACTACATCACATGTCATAAAGAATGGTTTGTAAGCATTGATGAGAAGGTGAAAAATGATATCAAGTTTGCTGATAACAACACAAGGACTGCTGAGGGTGTTGGCAAAATATTGATTGAAAGAAGAAATGGTAAGCAATCATTCATATGTGATGCTCTTTATGTACCAAACATGAAGAATAATTTGTTAAGTCTTTGACTATTGCTGGAGAAGGGATACTTAAGGAAGATAGAGCATGGTCAAATGAAGATGTTTGATAGTTCAAGGAGACCAGTGTTGAAGGCACCATTCTCTTTATGTACCAAACATGTGTTGTTGTTGATGTTATTGGTATTTTGAAAAAAAAAATTAACCCTTGTTGTTAATTTTGTTAGTAACGGTTAAAAAGAAATTGATTCTTGATGTGTTAGAGTTATGTAATGAGTTATTTTTTTAAATATTGAGTTTGAACAAAAGTTAAAGTTTTATAAGAAAATTTAGAGTTGTTAAAGTTATGAAAAACTTCAAATTTTAACTAAGTTAAAGAGTTTTAGCAAAAAGTTAGATTGAAATTAAAATGTTTCGAATACAAAAATGGCACTCTTTTAATTACTCTTGGACTGAGTTTAAAGAAGAAGTTTAGAGTATTTGATTAACTCAAATTTGTGTGCTCTAATGGTTGAGTGATATAATTTACTTGAAAGATAAAAAGATTTAATTTTAGAATTATGATGTGGTTGAATAAATTTTGGTGGTAAACAATTTTTTATAAATTTGTATGTTTATGTAGTTAGCTCTTTGAGTCTCGAAAAGGAATCGAGACCGTTGACACCGAGTTAGTGATGGAGAGAACTCTGATATATTAATATTGTTGTGGTGATTAAAGAAAAACAATTTTTCTTAATTTATGTCTTTCCAAAAGTAATTGTTATGATTGATGATCAAGATGTATCCATATGATTATCAAATCTTTAAATTTGCGTTTTAAGGAAAATTAGTGAATGGTGACTACCCTACTAATACAAAGTCTAGTTTTGGATTTAACAAATAGTGTATCCAATTGCCATATTTTCTCTTTTGTCCATTTGTAGAAAAACTTCAGTATATAAAAATTAGATACAAATAAGATATATATACTTTTCTGCATGCGTGGCTAAATCGTAAAACCGTATTCTATTTAGAAGTGTGGTTACAATGCTTTTATATGATCTTAAAAATTTATAATCGGTTAGCTATTCAATTTTTTTTCACTCCTTGAACAACACCTTTTTAAGTTTTGTAATACAATTTCATGATAACTAGTTTGGGCATTGGAAGGCTTTGTAAACATTATTCCTTGAAATGATAGGTTGAAGTTGGTTATATTTTTTTTCCAGGTAATAGAAGAATTTCATTTGTGGCAATGGTTTTCCCTGAAATGTTCTCAGTTTACATTACATTTTATAGAGTTATTCAGTTTTTTGTATTTCTGCACTACCTATGCATGCAGATATGCTGTGCGTCATAATTTTTTTCATAGTGATCCCTATTGTTACAAAATGAAACTATTTTAAAGAGTTAAAATTTTGAAACTAAAAACACATTTATTGATATTTTTTTGTGTGCTTATGTTGTTATGAGGTAAATACTTTGATTGAATATTTAGTCTTTAAAAATGTAGTAGATCAAACTTGTAGTTATTTGAAACAAAAATATGAGTTAAGGAAAATTTTATAAATTTGTGGTTGTGTGAATTTTTTGAGAAAAATAGTTTAAGAAGTTTCTAATGATTGTTAGTGAATTCTCTAGAAAATTTGAAGGATGTTGATTTCTAAAAATATAGTTTTATATGTGGAAAGTGTATAATGTGAATAATAATACTATTAATCCTTACATGTTATAAACTCTTTTAGTAAAATATACTCTAAGGGGATTAGGAGTAAGAAAGAGTTTGTAAGGTAGTTAAAGTCTGGGAGACTAATTTGAAAAGGTCAAACACTATTTGATTGAAGGTATTGGCACGCACGAGATTTTCGTTGTGTTTGATTGTGGTAGCAATAGTTGTTGAAAAAACTATAATTGAGGTAAGGGCTCTTTTCAATTTTTAGTTTGCACATAGGGACCATATATGTGTGATTGATGTGTGAATATGTGATGGTTAATATTGACGTGATTATGCATTCATGATTGATAATATGGGTTGCTACATGTTATTAATTTTATTGATGAGAATAAGTTTTGAGTATGCTCTGTAAAAAGTATGAAAAATTATTAGTGTGTAATGAGTATTAAAAAATGAGTCTTTTAATAGTTGTATTTACATAGTAATTGTTGAGAAAAGGTCAGAGTATGCTCATGCATTTCATAGTTAGTGGTGACCGTGATGGGTCACATGATGGTTCCATGAGTTGATTGGTCCATCTTATCCTTATGAGGATTTTTAGTTGTGTAGGTCTGTGATAGACTGCACTTTGGTAAATCGTGTTGATCTTTGATAGGTGACACCTCAGTAATTAGTATTAGTCTGTGAAAGGCGATACATTTATGATTTACGCCCCTCGATAAGGGTTTGGGAATTATGGAATTATGTGCACTAACATATAAGCATTGCATTAGGGTGCTTGACATGCGAGTCATATTTGTTATGATATGTTATATGTAAATACATGCTCTGTTATTGTTTGGTATCATGCCATAACTACTAAATGTTTATTGTTTGTCTTCATGACATGATTGTTAAATGTTATTTGTAAATTTCGGTTGGTGACCATTTACATTATTCTGGAAATTGGGCTTTACCCTCAGATGATACCCGAGTTCATTCTACTGACGGTTACCCTAACGACAGAAACATCGTTATACTTCTCTGATCGGTATTCGCCAACTGTTTGGGTGTACGACCCCATCTCAAGCAGGACTACATGTAGGGGGAGAGTGGTGAGGACAAGTAGGAGAGATGGGGAAGTATTTCACGTAGAGCTCACTCACGAAAGGATCAACTATCTTGTACCCTCAGGATTGGTACTTGGGGAGAATAAAGCATGGGAAGATGTAGATGATGCTTTAGTTAGTGGCACCGTAGGAGCAGGGGATGCCAGCAGGAGAAGATATTGCAGGACTGTTTATGCAAGTCGAGTTAGGCTTCAACCTCTGGTGAATGATCCCCTACCGATTGTCACTAATGTAATGAACCATTCTGAGATTCCAACGCCGCCAAAGCCACCTATCTCGTGGGTGGACCTGACCTTTGAGGAGACTGACCCCTTTATGGCTGATGAGGAGGAGGAAGTTACTTTGAAGAGAGATACTACGCCAGAAGAAACTTGTGCAGTGTGTGGAGGTCACCCTTACTATTGTAGTTGTTAGTGGATGATCATATTAGTTTTTTGTTGTATAGGGCCTTAGTGTTATTTTTTTTGTGGTTGTACTTATTTTGTTTTGGGAGGACTGTATCTATGACATACCTTGACAATTGACTTTTTGGTGGGTCCATGTTCCAATTTTTTGACACGGCCATGGAGATATCATTCTTGGAGCAATACTTATGTGTAGGTGTCTGCCGAGAATACCCCAGGGGTATGAGCGATGTCTGATAGGCCTCAGAGCCCTAGTATATTTTCTATTTATATACTTTGTATTATTGTCCCAAAAATTATTTTAGCTTAATTGTATATATTATGTAATTATTTATGACTCTTGTCGTTTTCTATTACGATGTTTTATTTTATTAAGTTGTTTAAAAAAAAGGCACTCGTGCTTTTTTAAAATCGGGGTGTTACAATTGTGGTATTAGAGCTTTGGTTAGATTGTAGGTCAACCTGTAGGTTGAGAGTCGTTATTTGATCACGCATCAGGGTAAGTTGTTAGAGTTTTCAGGTTTTGTGTTGTTATGTGTTGATGTAGTCGAAAGTTATCTTTTGGAATTCTTCTAAGTGGTGTTAAGATTTCTTCTTGATGTTTGTTTTGTAGGAAACAATGCCTCCAAGAAGGAACAACGTTGCAAGAGTCAACGTCAACAAGGATGATCAAATGGATGAAGCAATGAATAACATGGTTGCTTATATTGCTGCACATATAGCTGCAAAGACTCTGCGGGATCTGGAGAAGAGAGAAAGAGAGATTTATGCTGCCGAGTCAAGGGGATTGGAAGATTTCCGTTGTCACAATCCTCCAAAGTTCAGAGGTGATGAGAGTCCAAAAAAAGTCGACCAGTGGATTCAGGAAGTGGAAAAGATCTTCGAAATGATTAATTGTCAAACACGGGTGAAGGTCAGCTATGCTACGTATATGCTACTAAGGGATGTTGACTATTGGTGGAGAAATACAAGACTTCTGATGGGATCAGCTCATGAGGTGGTGTATTGGAAGTCATTCAAAAGGAAGTTTTTAGACAAATAATTCCCGATGAGTACTATGACTAAGTCGGTGATTATTTTCTTAAATTGTACCAGGGAAATATGACGGTGGGTGATTATGCTGCTAAGTTTGATTCATTATTAAGGCATTTTAGGTTTTTCTACGAAGAGGTTGTTGAGCAATTTATATGTCACTATTTCCAAAATTGATTGAAGTATGAGATTCAAGACTCTGTCATGCCATTGAGAATTCAACGTTTCCAAGTCTTAGTGGAGAAATGTAGAGAAGTTGAGGACATGAAAAACAAGAGGGCCGATCGAGGAGGGAACTTTAGTTCAGGGGTCCTAGTCGGGTGTACCGTCAGAACAACAAAGGAAATCAAGTTGATAAGCCCTATAATCGACCATATAACAACAACAGGGGTCAGAATCACCTGGGAAACCAGAACTTTGAAAGACAATTGGGACAACTGATTTGATGTTTCCGATGTGGGGAAGAGGGACATTACGCTAATGCTTGTACCTCTAAGAGTCTTCCATGGTACAATTGCTAGAAGCCAGAGCAATATGCAAAGGATTGCAAGGTTCCGAAGGTGGAACCAATAGTGAATGCAGCTAGGGCTACTCGTCATACTGCTAAAGGATGCGTTTATAGCATTGGTGCTGAAGCTGGAAATCAATCCAACAATTTGACCCAACGAGACTGCGAGATTGCAGGTAATACTTTAACTGCACTTTTGGATTTGGGAGCAACCATTTCCTTCATTGCTATGGACTGTGTGAATCGTTTGAAGCTATCTATGTCTTCTCTTCCTTTAGATTTGGTTGTTTCAACACTTGCTAAGATTTTGATCATAAATACTGCATGTTTACACTGTAAAGTAACTATTTAGAATAGAGATTTCTTGATTAATTTGATTTTTTTACCCCTACAATCACTGGAGATCATTCTCGGTATGGACTGGATATTGTATTATTATGTAATCTTGGATTATGCTCACAAATTGATTATTTTCCCCGAACCAGGAGTCGTTCGATACCTAGCTGCTAACAAACTTAAAGTGTCGCTTAAAGAAGGGACTCAAGAGTTTCTGCCATTAGCTAACATGGAGGGAAAGATAAATGTGAGCATAGAAGATGTGGTGCTTGCCAAGGAGTACGCATACATATTTCCAATAGAAATTCTAGGATTACCACCAGTAAGAGAAGTGGAGTTCTTCATTGATATACACCAAGGAACCAGACCTATTTCAATTGCGCTGTATCGGATATCTCCATTGGAATTGAATTAGCTCATGAGCCAAATTGAAGATTTGTTGGAGAAAGGATTTATCAGACCAAATGTGTAACCATGGGGAGCTCTGGTATTTTTAGTTAAGAAGGAAGAAAGCTCGCGCTTATGTGTGGATTATAGCCAATTATTAAGAATCTTTATCCTTTACCACATATAGATGATTTTATGGATACATTAAAAGGAGCCGCAGTGTTTTCGAAGATTGATTTGAAGTCACGTTACCATCAGATTCGAGTAAGAAAAGAAGATATTCAAAAAACTACTTTCAGAACCCGTTACAGACATTATGAATATCTTGTTATGTCATTTGAAGTTACCAATGCACCAATAATTTTTATGGATTACATGAATAGAATCATAAGCCCATTTCTAGATAAGTTCATTGTAGTGTTCATCGATGATATATTAATTTATTCAAGGACTTAGGAAGAACATGGAGAGCATTTGCATCATGTTCTTGAAGTTTTACGCGAGAAACAATTGTATGCTAATATGTCGAAGTGTGAGTTTTGGCAAGAAGAAGTGAACTTCTTAGGACATGTGATAACCAAGGAAGGAATCACTGTGGATCCGACAAAGATTGAGACAATTCTAGCTTGGAGACAACCTCAAACTATCACTGACATACAAAGTTTCGTTGGATTGGCAGGATGCTACATGAGATTTATTGAAGGTTTTGCTAAGATTGTAGCTCCATTGACACAACTCACTAGAAAGGATCAATCGTTTGCATGGACAGAAAAGTGTGAGGAAATTATTTCAGTTACTTAATGAAAAGTTGACAACCTCACCAGTATTGGTCTTACCACAACAAGAAGAACCATACGAAGTTTACTGTGATGTGTCTTACCAAGGTTTGGGATGTGTTGTGATGCAACAAAAGAAGGTTGTAGCCTACGCCTCAAGACAATTGAAGACTCATGAAAGAAACTATCCTACTCATGATTTAGAGCTTGCTGCTGTAGTTTTTGCATTAAAGATCTGGAGGCACTACTTATATGGATGCACATTCACATTGTTTAGTGACCCTAAGAGTTTGAAATATTTGTTTGATAAAAAAGAATTAAATATGCGTCAGAGAAGATGGATGGAGACTCTCAATGATTTTGATCTCACATTGCAGTACCACCCAAGAAAGGCCAATGTGGTGGCTGATGCGTTGAGTATAAGAAGTGTGTCAGTGTCTTCAACACTAATGGCTAGACAACAAGAGTTGTGGAAAGCATTTAGACCTACACTTGGACGTAGAGTTTGCACCAGGGATTTTGAAATTCAGAATGATTAATATTTTGAGTGGTCTGCTTGAAGACATTGCGAATTTTTAAGATGACACATTAATCCAAGAGAAGAAGGACCTAATAGTGCAAGGGAAGACAATTGTGTTTAAGATTGGACCATATAATATTTTGAGATGCAATGGGAGGATTTGTGTACTAGCAGTTGCAAATATGAGGAAAATAATTTTAGAAGAGGCTCATAAGAGCAAATTGAGTATCCATCCTAGAGCAACAAAGATGTATCAATACTTGAGGCAAAATTATTGGTGGCCATGAATGAAGAGGCATGTAGCAGAGTATGTATCAACTTGTTTAACTTGTCAGAAGGCGAAAGTGGAACATCAGCGGCCTGCTAGAATGTTACAATCTTTAGATATACCTGAATGGAAGTGGGACAACATTTCCATGGACTTTATAACTGGATTGCCAAAAACAAGGAGAAATAATAATTCTATTTGGGTGATAGTAGATCAATTAACTAAATCTGCACTCTTTTTACTAGTAAAGACCATCTATAAGGTAGATAAGCTAACAAAGATCTACATTGCTGAGACTGTGAGATTACACGGAGTATCGTCGAGTATCGTATCAGACTGTGACCCAAAATTCACATCGCACTTTTGGGGAACGTTGCATGAAGCGCTGGGAACCAAACTAAGATTGAGTTCAACATATCATCTGCAAACAGACGGACATACTGAGATAACGAATCAGTCTTTGGAAGATTTATTGAGAGCATGTGTATTAGATGATAGAGGAAGCTGGGATGATGTACTGCCATTGATTGAGTTTACCTACAACAATAATTTCCATACTAGTATTGGAATGTCACCATATGAGGCTTTGTATGGAAGCAAGTGCCAAAAGCCTTTGTGCTAGTATAATGACGGTGAAAGTATGATTGTAGGACCTGAGATGGCGCAACAGACTACAGAGAAGGTCAAGAAGATAAAAGACAAAATGAAGATCTCACAAGACTTTCAGATGAGTTATGCGGACAAGCGTCGCATACCTTTTAGAATTCGAATAGGGTGACCCTGTGTTTTTGAGAGTCACACATACAACTGGAGTTGGCAGAGCCATAAAATCAAGGAAATTAACCCCGAAATTTTTTGGACCATACCAAGTTACTGCACGAATTGGACTCGTGGCTTATCGGATTGCATTACCTCCGATACTATCCAATATTCACGATGTTTTTCAAGTGTCGCAATTAAGGAAATACATTTTGGATTCATCACATGTGATCAAACCAGACACAATTCAACTAAAGGATAACTTGTAATTCGAAGTACTACTTGTAAGAATTGAAGGCAGGAAGATTAAGTGGTTAAGGAACAAGCAAGTTACGTTGGTCAAAGTGATTTGGAACTCAACTAGTGGAGATGCAACTTGGAAACTAGATAGTAAGATGAAAGAACAACACTCTAATTTGTATATCGATGCGTAGTTTTGAGAACGAAACTAATTTTAGGGGGGTAGTAATGTAAGACTTTGAATTTTCTAAAATTTAATTTATGCAATTTTAGTGTTTTTTGTGTTGAATTGCTTAGGCTATTAGCCAATTTTTATTTTATGAAGTTCCAAAAATATATTTTGTTTGAGTTAGTAATATGTTTAATATATATATATATATATATAGGAGAATTTATTATCGATAAAATTTTTTAAATGTCACATATTTCTAATAAATTCATCTGTCAATTGAGTTGCGACGAGAGTAGATATTTTTATTAAATTAAATTGATAAGTTTTTTATGTGATTTGTGTAAGAGTAATATAATGATTATTGAAAGTAATACATCTAAATATTTAATTATAATTTTTTTTTTGTAAATTAAAAAAAAAAAAGGAACCCAACCTTATAAGAAAGTCAGCGAACCAATCCTTTCATTTTCCTCATTTTGGTTCCTCCCTCATTATTCTTTTTTCTTTTTTCTTAGAAATTATAAAAGATAGTGTTGGTGGTTTGAAAAAAAAAAACACAAACCTCTATTTTTGATCAAGATCAAAACCTTATTTGAAAAACTATTTGACGACAAAATCTTTCCCTCTTTATTGTGAAGCTTTCAAGCAAACTTATTTGAGGTAAAATTTCTTTTCTCTTTCACATTTACATGAAAAATAGTGAGTTTGATTGTTATGGAGAAAAAGGAAATTTTTAGTTCTTTACTGGATTAGAAGAAACTTGTGCAGTGTGTAGAGTTTACCCTTGTTACTGTAGTTGTTAGTGGATGATCAAATTAGGTTTTTTTGTATAGGGCCTTAGTGTTTTTCTTTTTCTGTTATACTTATTTTGTTTTGGGAGGACAGTATCTATGACATACCTTGACAGTTGACTTCTTGGAGCAGTACTTATGTGCAAGTGTCTGCCGAGAATACTCCAGGGATATGAGCGATGTCTGATAGGTCTCATAGTCTCGATGTATTTTCTATTTGTATACTTTGTACTATTGTCCCAAAAATTATCTTAGCTTGATTGTATATATGATGTAATTATTTATGACTCTTATCGTTTTGTGTTGCGATGTTTTATTTTATTAAGTTGTTTTAAAAAAACGCACTCGCACTTTTTAAAAATCGGGGTGTTACAAGAATCAAGTTAGTGAAAATTAGTGTTTAGCTACTGAAGTCATGAGTGATAACTGGATTTGGCACCAAAAGGTTTGGACATTTGAAATTTAGAAGTCTTTGAAGAGCAAGAACATGGTGCAAGGATTTCCTGAAATTCAAATACCAAAATAGTTGTGTGAAGAATGTTGTCAGGCCAAGCAGCATAGGAACTCATTCAAGTATGAAGTTCCTACTAGATCATCAAAGAAACTGGAGGTAATCTTTGTTGATGTTTGTGGTCCATTTGATGAGATTTCACTAGAAGGAAATAACTACTTTTTGTCAGTCATTGATGAATTTTCAAAGAAAATATGGATCTACCTAATTAAAAGGAAGAATGAAGTGTTTGGTGTGTTTAAAAAATTTAAAATAATGGTAGAAAAACAAAGTAGTTGTGGTATCAAGGTGAACAGATGAATGAGGTGAGTATAATTCCCATGAGTTTCATGATTTTTGTGAAAAAGAAGAGATAATTCACGAGTTCACTGCACCTTACACACCACAACATAATGGTGTTGCAGAAAGAAGAAATAAGACCATCTTGAATATGGCAAGGAGTACGCTATAAGGAAAGAAGTCGCCGCATAAGTTCTGGGGAATAGCAATATCAGCTGATGTCTATATCTTGAACAAATGTCCTACTAAAAGACTAGGTGAAAAGACTCCAGAAGAAGCTTGGTTTGGTAAACGACCAAATGTGAGTCACCTAAGGATATTTGGCTCATTATGCTTTAGATATGTGTCTGTTCAAAATAGAAGAAAGTTGGATGATAGAGCTGAAAAAATGATTTTTTTTGGGTTATGATGCAACTGGAGCTTATAAGCTCTATGATACAAGCAAAATAATAGTGGTTATAAGCATAGATGTACTGGTGGATGAGTCTAAAAGATGGAATTGGGAAACATATATGCTACAACCGGCTCCAATGATGCAGTGATAATTGACTTTAAGGATGATCAAGAAGCATGCCTAGTATCACAACCAGCTCCAGAACTAGTTAGACGATCTAGTAGAGCTAGAAAACCTTCTATAAGATTACACAAATATGAAGTATTATCTAATACAACAGTTAATACAAATGGAGAATTTTTGCATTTTGCATTACTTGTTGAATCAGAACCAGTCAGTTGTAATGAGGCCCTAAATGATCCAAATTAGAGACTAGCAATGGAAGAGGAGCTTAAGTCCATTAAAAGAAACAAAACTTGGGAGCTGATGACATTACCTATGAACATAAAACCAATTGATGTGAAATGGGTCACACAAGTTCCTAGGACGTGGAAAAAAAGAATTGACAAGTTCCTAGGGCCTGGAAAAAGAGAATTGACAGATTTATCTTAGAACAACAATTTGAGAAATGTGTGAATGAACATGGAGTTTATGTTAAAAGGTCAGCAATCTTACCTAAACTACTAATATATCTTTATGTTGATGACTTATTAGTGATTGAATGCGATGAAGCTGAAATAAAACAATTTAAGACAATAATGAAAGAATAGTTTGAGATGTCAAACTTGGGAGTATTTTCATATTTCCTTTAAATTGAGTTTGTCACTATGAGAAAAAAGGTATTCCTGCACCCAAAAAAGTATGCTAATGATGTATTGATGAGATTTAAAAGAATGCAATAGCACTAACATTCCATCAGAAACTGGGATGGTATTGTCAAAAGAAGGAGATGAATAGTTGATTGATCATAAATTGTTCAAACAATTGGTAGGATCATTGAGGTATTTGTGTAATACAAGGCCTGACATATCCTACAGTGTAGGACTGGTTAGTAGATACATGGTAATACCAAGAGTACCTCACTGTTTGGCAGCAAAGAAGATTTTGAGATACATCAAAGGAACAACTGAGTATGCTCTGCTATATCCTAGAAGCTCATATAGAAGTGAAGTGGAATTGGTAGGATAAAGAAATGTTGGTTGGTATAGAGACAAGGATGATAGGAAAAACACCATTGGTTTTGTGTTCATGGTAAACAAAACACCAATTTCATGGTGCTCAAAAAAAGTAAAGCATAATAATCTTTATACGAGGTTGAATATGTAACAGAATCAATAGAAGCATGTCAAGCTCTATGGTTGACATAATTGATGACTGAAATGGGATTGAGAAATGAAGGATCATTAAGAATGTCAATTGAAAATAAGTCAACAATAGATCTGGCCAAACATTTTATTGCACGTGGAAGAAGCAAACACATTGAAACACGTTTCCAATTCCTAAGAGATCAAGTGAACAAAGACAAGTTAAGGCTGGAACAATGCAGATTAGATGAGCAAAATGTTGACATTCTCACAAAAGTCATTCAAGAGATTGAAATTTCAAGATATGATGAGCAAATTTGGAGTAATGCTTTTAACCATTATGAATTAGGGAGAATGTTGAACTTGTAATTCAAAATGGTAGTTAGAAGCTAGTTGAAGGTTGTTATGGGCTGTTAGTAGTTAATTATAATAGCTCTTCATAAGTGTTTGATATATAACACAAACTAGTGTAGTTACTTGTGATGCAAGCAATAGAATATTTTTGATTATTTTGATTCATTTTCTCTTCCTACCTTTAATTCTTCAATTTGAATTGATTACAAAATTGATAAATAAGTGTTCTAACAAACCTGAAGATAAAAAAATAAAAATAAAAAAATAAAAAGTTCTATTACAAAGATGTACGACGATTATACATAATTCAATCCATTGGATTTTGACCTCTTTATAATAAAAATAAAATAAATAATTCAATTCAAATTTTAAAAATAAATAACTTATTTTAAATGTAATAAATATAAAAATAAATTAAATCAGAAGACTATACACATTTTTAATTTAATATGTATAAATGGAAGGTATGTTTGTTGTCCTTTTTTTTTCTTTCAAATAATAAATACTCCCGCCATCATTTCAATTAAAATCAAATTTTTTTATGACCATGCTTTTCATTTTTCATGTATCAATACATCCACGTTAAACAATTTCAAAGAATGGTTTTATATGGACTCATTTATAGTTAAATTGTTTTCAGTTTGGTCTTGCCTTTGATGGTTTACTTTTTATAGTTAAATTGTTATATTTTAGATATTAAATATAAATATCTCTCTTAATAAAAATTCAAATTCATTTGTGGGAGTTTAGTCATTCCTTTAGACCTAATTCAATTCAAATTTCAAATTTGTTATGCATTTTAAATTATATACAAAAAAATTAATTTAAAATTTAAAATAAATTTGTATCAACATATGTCCCTGTTAATCCGTGTAGCTACATAAAGCAACCATAAATTTTTTTTTTACTCATGCAACCATAAATATAAATTTTATTATTTTGATTCTTGTATGTTTTTTTGTTTGACTAAAATCCCTATAAATATAGTTGCAACACAATATTTTTTTTGTTTCTAAAATAGTTCATTCATTCAATTTCTATTACAAAAAATGTAATACCGTTAAAATATGACAATTTTTTAACAAAAAAACTCAAATATAATTGAACAATAACCTTTTTTAATCTAAAATAAATATTGTGTTGCAATTCATAAAATAAAAAAATCTAGAAAAATTAGAATGAATTTGATTAAAGGTTCTACCATGTCACTATGATGAATTATTGCTAGGTCTAGGACTAGGACTAGTACTTGGACTTCTTTGTCTGCCTCCCAAATTCTACTCTCACTTTTGAACTTTTCCATATACTCCCATAAAATCCCTTAATTTTCAAGCCTAGAAGAAGAACTCTGATTCAAAGTCAACTTTAGAACCCACCATTGCCTGCAAGTAAAAATCAGATTTCTAGTCATTAAAGATGAATTTGAATTTGGATGAAATGACTATTTTAAAATAAAATTATATTTACAGTGATGTTAACTAAACAAAAAACTTTATGAAGACCAAAATCAAACAAAGTTATAATTGCAATGATCAAAAACATTTTAAAACCTATCGTTAAATTAAAAATATTGATTAAAAATTATAAATAATTAAATACTGATATTTTTAAGTGTATAAAAGTCATTTTTTGTTTATTTAAAAAATAAATATATTGATTTTGTATTTCTCTATTTCATGTTATGATTTTTTTCTTCAAAATATAATAAAGTAGCTTTTTATTTCCAACATAAAAAAGTAATCATTTGAAGAATATAACTTATAAAAAAACATTCACAAACATAATTAAAACCTTAACAAAAAAACTACTTTAAAAATTGAGAATTTGTTTAGCGATAAATTCTCATCATGACATTTCATATACAATAATTTACTTCATAATATAAAATGTAATTTATCTGGATTTATTTGTCTCATGCAAAACATTGCATCATTTTTTCAAATAAATTTTAAATTATTTATGCTATATCATAATTGTTATTTCTACGAAACATGACTGGTGTAGCAAATGACATAATCCTATTTTAATTATAATTTTGTATTATAAAACATGATTTGTAATTGATGGATTAATTAAACACACATTCGGATTAATCTGTATTATATAAAAAGAAAACCTATTTTATAATTAAAAATATACACCGATCAACTCTAAAGACGTCCTAACTATTAATTTGAAATATAAAAATTAGTTAAAAAAAATTATATACTATTTCTTTATCTATTATTTTTTTAAAAAAATAAAAAGTTAAAATACATAATTAGAGTTTGTTTCTACTACTATTTTTTATAATTTTTATATTAGTATATATGCTTTAATCCCATTTACTAATATCATAAATAATTTATGTATCTTTTTATTTTATCCGGTTTACTTAATTTTTTCATAACTAATATATTATGTATAGTTAAAAAATTAGTGATATATTTTAACACATTATGAAAAACAAAAATATCATAAATTTAAATTCATAATTAAGAGTTTTTATCTTGCATTATAGAAAGTTAAGCCCAATTACTAATAAAAAATATATTTTATCTACAACACTTCGTATCCTTACATATTTAATTAAAAAATTATGCCCAATTATTAATATCATAAATGGGATATCTATTATATAAGTAACACTCAATGATCTTTTATGTTATCAATGTTGTGTAAACAAATTTCCATGTCATGCATCAATTAATAATGTCTGAAGTTTTGTTTTTTTCTGCACAATTGTCCGAGACTTTATATGTATGGTTTTGATAAAAGGTAAATATATTTCTTTATTAAATTTTTTTATGACATACATTGTTTTTTAACAATTATTTAAATATGTGTGATAAAAACAAAAAGTAAAAACATAAATTTTATAATGGTAAATTTATTACACAGAGGTTCCATACTAGTTGGTTATATTTAAGGTCATTACTCATCAATGTTACTTTTAAACATCTGAAAAAATAGAAAAAATAGGATGATTAAATTACACCGAAAGAGTTATATTTATTAAATAAAACTGTGTCAGATAAATATTTTTTCAAATTTACCGTTGAAGTGAAAATTTAGAGAATTTTAAATACCACTTAAAATTTAAAAATTTCAAATTTCATCTTTACTGTATAGGATATAAATTATGAAATGGTCCCTATAATTTTGCAAGTTTATAATTTTGACCATATATGTTTCAAAATTTGTATATTAGTCTTTATATATTTTCTTTTTTTGCAAATTGATCTCTTAAAATTTTAAAATAGTTCCTCAGCTTTTACAAAATTTCAGTTTTTGCCTAAATATAATTTTTATTTTTCCTTAAAACTTTTGAAATTTATAAAAGTAGCTCAATTTATAAAGAACAATTCTTTTATCCAAACAACAAAATTTAGAAATGAAAACGATTCAATTGAAGCACTTGAATTGTGTAAAATTTTAATATCTTTAGAATTTCCAACTACTTCATATGAACACACTCGGAAGTTATTTTTAAATTTTATATTTTGCCCCTTGAATTTGTTCGTTTCATTTTTGTCCCTTAAGTTACAAACGTAGGCACTTTGGTCTCTCAAATTATTTTTGTTCCATTTTAATCTCTTAATTACAAATATTAAACAATTTTATCCTTTAGTCATTTCTAAATATTGTAACTCAAGGAACTAAAATATCTAATTTTTGTAATGTAATAGATCAAAATGTTTAATGTTTGTAATTTAAAGGATTATAAAACATAACAAAAATAATTTAAGGACTAAAATGTTTAACATTTGCAACATAAAATACCAAAACAAAATGAATAAAACTTAAGTGACTAAAATAAAATTTAAAAATAACTTGAAATCAAAAGTATAATTTAACCAAATAATATTACATATTAATTATGATATTGACCATATTCATAGACAGATGGAAGAGGGGACCGACAAATGCTACAACTTCTCTAAACTTTATAGGTTACTTTAAGTTTTATACAGTCAATTATTTTATGATCATATGATAAGTTAATTATTAAACAATTTTTACATAAAATATAATTAAATTTATATTTTATTAATCATTTTAATATTTGAATGCATCTTTCATTAATTTGTTTAGTTCTCATATGTGTATTTTATTAGTTAATTTAATTTATAAAATTACTAATAAAAGATATGTTTAATAATATTTTTAATTTTAATATATATAAGACTATAATAATTATACCTCACACATTTAAAAAATAAAAATAGTTTTTTACTTTTATATAAATATTAAAATTTTAATCATACAATAAAATATTAATTCCTAACTCCGACACCCGCACATTCCGGCCGATATCCAAAAAGTTTGGTGCACTGATTTATTTGCCTAATAACTTCCTGTGATATATAATGTTGGAGTGGTTGACCAGAAAGTTTGAAGTTTAAAAGTTTATATATCGGTTTTTTATCCTTCCGCTGTCGTCATGTTATATAAACCATTTTGTATCTCATTTATATTTTTTAATTTAACAATAAATGTACAACTTTAATTAGATACATAACACAATCACCGCCTCACACCATCGTCGTCGTCACCATCACCTCCGTCTCACCCTAGCCTCCAAATCAAACATGCATCAAAATCTACCTGTAATATAAGTTTCCTTTGAAATTTTTATCAAACCCTAATCCTCAAATCTCAGAAATTTTATTCAATGTTTAACTTGAAATATCGTTCTTTCTTCTCCAACTCCTTGACCAAGAACCTCCTTCTGTTGTTTGTTTGAAAGACATTATATGTTTTTGTGTTTTTGTTTGCTCTTCTCGTTAGAATTACTCTTTTGTGTTACGCGTTGATCTTTTTTCACTAACATTTGTTTTATCATGTTTCCATTATGTTTAGGTATTGATTATACAAAGGTTGCCCATATCTCATTTCTTTGTTGCACTTTAGAGAAGGTTAGTTTGTTAGGGTTTCTTTTAAGGTTTCTTAATGTATCTTTTAAGTTTTTAAGCTTAATCTCTAACTTTTTAGTGTTTTCTTTTAATGTTATCTTTGGAGTTTATATGGACATATTTACATAGATAGACACACTCTTTGTATAATTTATTTCTTGTTCCTCCTCACAAGTCTGTGTTATTTGATAATTTTAAAGTAATATTATACTACTTTTGTTCATGTTTCTTGTATTATGGTGTAATTTATTCTGACGATAATTTCCTACCAATAGTGCTTTTATATGTAGTTTATGTAGGTTTAGATTTATTGGTTTTAGATTTGTAGTTATTTACAGATTTGTTTATTTGCTATTTTTGTAGGTTGTTGTTTTATGATCTTATATTTTCTGTTTTAAGGTATACGTTCTTATATTTTATGAGTTTATGTTTCTAAGTTTAGGTTTCTGATTTTATGTTCATGTTTGATATGTTCATTCTTTTTAAGGTTTTATGTAATATGGATTAAGGTTTTGAGCAAGTATACGAGTTAAGGTATTCTGAGTTGTTAAGGCTGAAAGTTAGGATTCTTGAGTTTATGTTCATGTTTGATTTGTTTATTCATTTTAGTTTTACGTTTTACTTTCATATTTGATCTGTTTATTCTTTATAATTTTACATTCATGTTTGATTTGTTTATTCTTTTTAGTTTAACATTCATGTTTGATTTGTTTATTCTTTTTAGTTTAACATTCATATTTGATTTGTTTATTCTTTTTAGTTTTATATTAATGTTTGATCTGTTTATTCTTTTTAATTTTACATCCATATTTGTCACCTTATAACCAAATATTGTACGTTATAGCTTATATTGAATACTTACTAAATATGTTTGTCTTCTTTATTGTTCAAACATGTAGAAAAGCTTTGTGTGTACAATTGGTACAAGCATGCTTTTAAAAAACTACAACATCTAATACGTCATCATCCAGTGTTGCAACAATTTTTTTCCATAGTGAAACAATTGCGGTTGGTGACATAGATACACATTTACAAAAGAAAAATGCTTTTCAACAACATTTGAAGGCAAAAGTTTCAATTGATGTTGAAAATGAGTTTGAAAGGTATACTAATGAGAAGTGCATTGAGTTTGTAGAAAGTTTGACATTCTAATGTAGTGGAAACACAATGCTTATCGATAACCAATTTGTTCAATATAGTGAGAGATATCATGCATACATCAGTTTCTACAGTGGCTTCTGAAAGTGCTTTTAGCACGAGAATAAGAGTTTTAGAGGTATATAGAAGCTCCATAAACCCAAAAATAGTTGAGGCTCTAATATTTACACAAAATTGGTTGAAGTCATCATTTTACCATTTGAAAGAATTTATATTTGATGAGGAATATGAGATTTCAAACGAAGTAATGTCAAGTCAGTTGTTGTCACTCTAATTTATAATATTTATTTTTGTGCAATAGGCTAAGTAATTGTCTTTTTTTAATGTATGATAAAAATAAATGAAAATTCAGCTGAAAGTGGCCACCTTCCTTCTCTCAGACCCAATCATAACCTTCAAGGTGTGTTTAAAGTATTATAGGTCCAGTTTAAGTTTGTTCCTTTTCACTAATCAATCTTAAAGTATTATAGGTTTAGTTTTTGTTTATAGTATTATATGTTCAATTTTGATTTTAAATTTTGTTCAATATTTTACTAATTAAATTTATTTTTGCAGCTGCCATTAATTAAATGAAAGGCTCTATTTCTTTAATAATTTTTTTATTATTAAATAAATTAAAACCAACTCCAACCTCCACTTATTTTTTTTTTCATCTCACTCTTTCCTTCTTCTTCTTCTCTCTCTCGGTTACTTTTTCACCCTCACCTCCATTTTTATTTATTTTTTCTTTTCTTTTCTTCTCACTCCACAACACTTAAACTCTCAACCCTTGAAAAGAATTTAACATCCCCAAGATAATAATTTCTCATACTCCTACAAATACTCATGGTTAGGATTTTTGGTAGTTAGGGTTAATGAGTCAAGGCCTTGGGAGTTATGGAGGATAAGGGTATCCACTTCTTGAAAGTTGTTTATTGAAACTCTTTGAGGTAATATGCAACTCTAAAGCTAGATTGAATCTCTAGCAAAATGTAGTTTTGATTAAAAATCTTATTTTTATGTCTAGAGTTGATTTAAAGGATTTTTATGGTTTCCTAGAGTTAGTTAGACTTTAGAATAATTTTTCTAAAGTCTTGAGAATATTTTTGATACTCAGATTTGTCAGTTGAGGTCATGCCAGCTACTCTGAGAGTTGTTGGAAAACAAACTTAGTTGATTCTCCGTAGGGATGAGTAAACTATGATCATTGTCATATTTTTTTATCATGCTTTAATTATTATTTTACTTGTTTTCTATGTTAAAGTATTTATTTAAAAAATTGGGGAACACAACCTTTGAATTTATCTCGATTTCATCATTTATTTATTTTCATGGTATTTGTTATATAATATGTTAGTAGTTTAATTTATTTATGAGTTATATGGAGTTAACCGTAGTAGTTTGGTTAGATGAATTTATCTCTTGGTTAGTAGTGTCATTTTGATTAAGGAGAGTTAACCGTTAGATGAAATTGCCCCTATGAGAGATGTCATCCGTAGGAGGAAAGAGCTGTCAACGAGATGTAAGCTCCCTAATTGATGTGAGATGATGCATTCGGGATGGAGAGGAGAGAGCTATTCGTTAGATGGAGCCACCCCTAAGGAAAAGGCCACCCTTAAGAGAAAAAGGATATCAATAAGATGAAGCCGCCTCTTGGATCTCAAGAGTTTGTATTTTTACTTGTTTGATTTTCTATGATGATTTTAAATATTTCTACCTAAACGACTAAATTATAAGTTTAATAATTTTATTATGTGTATAACATAATCGTCACAAGATTATAAAAAAGTTATTCATGTCTTTTTGTGTTTCCCTTCTAGTTGATGGTGGTTGTTGTCTCCTCACTAAGTATTTGTGACTTATCCCTTCATGTTGTTTATTTTTTTTAGATTCATAGGAAGGTGAGTAGCAAGCTATTAGTAGATTCAAGTCTCAATCATATTTGTTTTGGTAGGCCTCTTTGATCGATGACTCTTTTTTTGTAAAGTATGTTGAGTCGTAATGTATTTTGCAGCTATTGGAGTCTAGAAAGTCTTTTGGGAAATGTATTAAACAATTAGATTATTCCCTTTGAGATATGACTAAGTTGAGAATGTAACCAGGGATTTTATAAATTTGGGAACGTTGAAGTTACAGAGGGTACTCTATCAAAATTTCAAGAAAAATTATATATTTTTCAAAAGTTATTTAGAACTATTTATTTGCTTAATTTGTTAAGTTATTTGATAGACTTGCAAGGCTAGGAGTATAGCTTATGTGCTGGTCACGACATTTGGTTTTCAGGTAGTGACAAAGTTGGTGTTAGAGCTCGATAGTAGGTCCTAATATCTGCAAATATAAGGTGATAATATATTCTTGTTAGTAAATTATGTACCCGAACACAACTTACTTAAAGGGGCTATCAGCACTTTATGAGAGTCTCATTTGTTGGCTGAATCTGTGTTTAAATTCATCATCATTATTATCTTTCCACATCTTCTTGCCTCGGGTTCAATTTTTGATCAATGTTCTTTGATTAAGTGAGAATGCCACCCAAGACTAGGAATCCTACTATAAGGGAAATTGTTGATGAGTCAATTGCCCAATCCCAAGGCACTCGTCAACGAGGTCATGTTTCAGTTTGTGCTCGAAATCGGCATAGAGCTAATGTTGGTGGACGTGGCTTGTATGCTGATGTTGAGGTGTCTAGGAGGAGGCGCAGAAATCCAGCCATGGAAGAGTTTGCCACTGGTCTATAGGGATTACAATAGGTTGTTCAACAACTTGTTGGGGTTGTCTTCAGACAACAACATGAGGGTGATCAAAGACATGAAAATTCCAATGGTCAACAAGAGGTTAGACAAGTTGAGCATCAAACTACTATTGCAACGAGAGGGATTAAGGTTATTTTACCAGACTTCATGAAGCTGAAACCCCCTACTTTTTCTTGGTATAACGTGATTGAGGACCCACAATAATTCATTGTTAGTCTAGAGAAGATTTGGAGAGCATTGGGTTGTTCTGAGGTAAGAGCATTGGAATTAACATCATTTCAGCTAATAGGTGTGACACATGATTGGTTTGATATAGTGTCACGTGGTAGACAATTGGTATCACCTCCGTTAACATGGAGATAGTTCTCTCAGTTGTTCATGGCTTGTTTTCTTCCAGAGAATGTTAGAGATGGATTAGCTCATGAGCTTGAGCGATTGGAGCAAACAGAGGGTATGATAGTTTCATAGTATAGTGCTCGTTTTACACAGCTCTCTAGACACGTTCCTTACCCTATCACTAAGGAGATGCGTGTTAAGAGGTTCATCAGTGGATTGATGGAATACTTATTTAGATCTGTGGTTGGGTCGAATTGTTCTACTATTGTTAAGGTTTTGATCTTTGGCCCTTTAGATTGAGCAACGATATAGGGAAAAAGGATACAATAGACATGATTTACAGAAGAAACAAATGGTTGAAGGATCTTATAGTAACTATCTGAATCACGGTGGTGGATTTATATTTGGTTATCAAGGACAACAAAGACTCATGTCTCAAAAAGGTGGTCATAGCGGGCAGTCTCCAAGGATAGTGTAGAATCGTAGATCAGATTCTGGAGCAACATCGCAATCCAATTTCCCTTAGAGACATTTTGGTGTTTCAACTACACAATGTTCTATCTGGGGTAGGTTTCACTTTGGAAACTGTTCCATATATGGTAATGGTAAGGTGTGCTATCAATGTGGCCAAGTAGGTCACATCAGGAGGGATTGTTCTATAGATACGACACATCCATCCTCTATTTATGCATCAACACCAACAACTTTGGCATCTTCTCAGTGCATCCATGCGACAGTGAAAATTCTTCTGTTAGAGGTTCAGGAACTTCTCAGCAGGGAGGAAAAGGATTTGGTGGTAGAGGTCAGGCACTAGCAGGAAGAAGTCAGGCTCGAGTGTTTGCTTTGACTCTTCAGGATGCTCAGACATCCAATACAGTAGTTACATGTATACTTTCTATTTGTTCCAAAGATGTTCATGTTTTGTTTGATCCTAGAGCTACACATTCTTTTGTATCCTTGTGGTTTGCTACTCGACTTGGTAAATGTTCATCTTTTTTAGAAAATGCTTTAGTTGTGTTTGCACCTATTGGAGGAAATTTGCTTGCTAAGTTAGTATATCGTTCTTGTGATATAGCTATTGAGGGCAAGGTGTTTCTAGTAGATTTAGTAGTTATTAACTTGGTAGATTTTGATATGATTTTGGGTATGGATTGGTTGGCTTTTCTGGATTGTCATAACAAAGTGATGAAATTTGAGATATCGGAACCATCATTCTTCTCGTTTCAAGGAGAACTTTATTGGGTACCACATAACCAAATCTCAGCCTTGAGAGCTAGCAAGTTAATGAAAAGAAGTTGTTAAACGTACTTAGCATTGGTAAGGGATACACAAGTGGCTGAGGAGAAATTGGAAAAAAAATCCAATAACATGTGAATTTCCAGATGTTTTTCCTGAAGAACTTCTTGGGTTGCCACCTGATAGGGAGATTGAGTTCTCTATATACTTGATTCCTAACACTCATCCTATATCCATACATCTGTATCGTATAGCCGCAATAGAACTTAATGAGTTAAGGGATCAACTTCAAGATCTTCTTGATAAGGTTTTATTCACCCAAGTTCTTCTCCTTGGGGAACACCAGTCTTATTTGTAAAGAAGAAAGATG
>NC_021165.2:34930994-34946055 GCF_000331145.2 Cicer arietinum
TTTTAGTGCAGTGCTGAATTTTGGTGAGAAATCAACATGACATATGTGGAGTATTGCAGCCATATCGGGAGTGAAAGCTAGAATCTATAGCTAACACTTTCATGAAGACACCGGAACCTAATTCAGACTCTAAAGAGGCGAAAAATGTCGTATAAGTCATACAACAGATGATGTGCGCCTGTAGCGCAAAGACCTGCGCCTGGGGCACATTCTGGCCTTCCTAAATCTCCCCACTTGCGTCTGAAGCGCCAATTCCGCGCCTGGGGAGCGTGGCACGCAACTGAATGTTTAAAAATATATTTTTTTCTCACTTTTTATGGATCTTTTTGACTATTGGGAAGTTGAGAGACTTGGGCCCTAGCATAGAAACTGAAAGACGACTGTTTCTAACACCATTGGAGCAGTTTTATCAAGAATCATTCATGAATCTTTCTTGTAATTCTTCTCTAATCTCTATCTTTTCTATCTCTGTCATGAGTAACTAAACCCTATTTGTTAGGGATGAGTGTAACAAGATGAAACCCTTATTTTTATGATTTGATTTCTAGTTATATGAATGAGTTTATTGAATTAATTTTCTCATTTATATGCTTAATACTTTTTATTGTTTGATCAACATTAAAATATTCTACGATTCGTATTTTAAAACGGAAGTGGACTTTACGAATGCTTGAGATGAGAAATTCATGAATTTGTAGTCTAGGGATAGATACAGGTCCTGAAACCAATTAAATTAGTTGCAAAAACAATAGTTTAACAAGAGAAGTCCTGTACAGTAATGCTTAATTCAAATCTTAAATCCACTAAGGAATTAGGGGTTACTTTGGAATTAAATGTTCTGTTACTAAGACGTTAAGGCAAGAATAATAAAGAGAATTAGGTAATAATTCAATAAAGAAATTCAATAACTAGGATCAAATTAGACACCAAGGTTGGATTCGAAGTGAAACTCATCCTAGACATTTTTGCTATTATAAAGGATCAATTTTACTACTGTTGTTAATTTTAAATATTATTTTAATTAATTTGGGAACTTTTTGTTAAATTTTAGTAATTAAATATAATTCGACAGTAAAATGTAATCCTTGAGTTTGACACTCGGTACTACTGTTTTAATTATTACTTGCAACAATTCAGTACACTTGCTTAAACGCTATCAAATTTTTGGCGTCGTTGTTGGGGATTGCCCTATCACTGTTGAATTTAATTTATTTACTTAATTGAAATTTTTTGCTCTGCAATAAAAATTTTACCTTTATTTTAATTTTAATTTTGAAAGAAAAAAAATTATTTTTCTTTTATTTTCTATTTTTATTTGTTGAACTTGCTAATGTCATGTGCTAGTGGTCTATGTCTTCTATGTTTGAGATAACTATTCGATGTAGAGCATGGAAGATTATAATGATGATATACTACTACAATTATATGAAGAGTGATACTAGTCTTATATCTGGTACATGTCGCATGATTGATGGGCAAATCTTGAGAGATACATTTTTAAAATATCACCCTCAAATGCAACCTCTTAGGTGTGACTTTTGCGAAGAAGGACATAGGAATGAAATTTGTTTTGATGACTTTGTCGAACTAATGGAATAGAAGATTTTTTTGGTGAAAGATGCAGAAAACAACGAGTGTTATATTAAAAAGATCGACTGGGAACCAATTCTACCTCCTAAAATTCTATACAAAGAATCAGATGACAAAGACTTTCACATTACAAACATTTTGGTTGAATTCATGAAGAATAACATGGTTTCAATTGAAAGATTTGAAAGTCAAAGTGAAAGCTTATTTGATCAAGTGGTTAAGTTTGAGAAGATGGAGGAGAAGTTGAAGATTGAAGATAATTTCATTGTTGTGGTAGAAGAAGATAAGCAAGAGGAAAAGACGAACGAGGAAAAGAAAAAAGAAGAGATTGATAAAGTTCAAGATATGCCTTTTTCATCAATGTTCAATTGAGAAGGACATGGAAGCAACATCTTTTATTTCTCAAGTTAATGAAATTTCTACCAAACAAAAAGAAAAAGAAGGATGATCTGTTCTTCCTGTCATATATGCCACCTTGACAATAATTGAGGCATCAAGCTAATGACTTTAAAGAAGCGCTTCGTGGGAGGCAACCAACAGGTATAGGTAACTTTTATTTTTTGCAATCTTATTTTTGTTATTTGAATTTGTTTCTTTCTAATTGTGTGTAAACATGCACTATGATGAAGAATTATTAACAACTTGCATTTGGTCTTCAGTTTTCTATTTGGGATTTTGAAATTTAAACTCTATTTCTTTTCTCATATCATTGCTCAATTCGATAAGTTTCACTAATGCATGCATTGTTGATTACTCCTTGGTTGTCGAAGTCTCACTTGCCATTTATTTAACTAAAAAAAACTAAATAAATTTTGTAGTGGCATGTTTGGCATCATTTATATAGTTCATATTCTTTCTTATTACCATAGATGTGAGATTTTGAGCCTAAACACTTTAATTTTTTGTTGTGTGATTATCCAGACATGTGTTATCCCTTCAGAACTTGCACTAATTCTGATTTGCATCACTTGTAATTTATGCATACACTTCGGCAATTTTGTTTGGTCATTTGAGCTTTTCTAACTACCCTATGAAAATTTTATCATTTGCTAATTTCAGTTACTAGCGACATTACAAGTCAAAGACCTAACTTTAATTAAATCATCTTACTTGGAGTTAGGTAGAAAAAAAAAATTTGTCAAGATAAAGTTCTAAGTTTGGGGTTGCTCATGGGATAGCAATCTTTTAAGTTTGGGGTGGTAATTCTCACAAAAAGAAAAAAAATAAAGAAGAAAGAAGAAAAAGAAAAAAAATCAAAACAAAACAAAAAGAAAAAGAGAAAAAAAAGAAGAAAAAAAAATCACTTTGTGTACTTTGATAAATAATATCTTCTTGGTTCTTTGGTCAATGTTTGAGAATCTCCACAATAAAAAGGTGAAGAAAAATAAAAAGTGGTAGAATCATTTGAAAATGTATGTCTAACTCCAAGTAGTAAAGCCTGCTATCTCAAAATGTCATACCTTTACCTAAGCCACATTACAACCCGAAAATCGTCCAAAAGTGTATGTGTTTGCTGCATTGCGATTGCTAACTAGAATTTTTTCAAGCCTATGGTAGCATGATGCCTGTTCTAAGATTTGAGTGATAAATTCATAACCTTTGCTAAAAACTTCAGAGAAATTTTGGTGAGATTATGTGAAGAGATAATTGAACTTGATGAATGAATGCTAAAGTATACAAATTGTGTTGTTTTTTTTATAAGCAACCATAGAGCATGATGAATATTTTGTAGTAGCTGGAACTTTGAGAATTGAGTTTGATTTTATTTGAGAAATTGAGTTTAAGTTTGATTTTAACTGTACTGAATCTGAAATTAATTGTTGTTTGGGGACAATCAATATATTAAGTTTGGGGTTGTGATGAATCCTCATCATATGCATATTTTTCATTATTTTTAGTCTTATTTATCTTTTATACATTAGTTAATTTAAGGAGTTATTTGATATATTTTGTTAATTTTATTTCTTTACTTTAATGAAATGTTTATGTTCTTATTTCCTTGATTAAGTATAGATTTTTCAGAGTTTTGCGTTGTTACTTTGTTTTAATGCAGTGCTGAATTTTGGTGAGAAACCAACATGATCTATGTGGCGTATTTTAGCCATATCTGGAGTTGTAGATGACCAATTAGAGTTAAACCAAATTTAAATGAAAGCTACGATCCATAGCTACACCTTTCATGAGACACCGAAACCGAATTTGGACTCAAAAGGGGAGACAAACACACTATCCTCCAGACAGAAGATGTTGTGCGCTTGAAGCGCACCTGAAGTGCATTTCACGGTGAAGCCACTGCCAATTCGCGCCTCAAGCACGCGACGCAAAGCAGAACACATTAAACTCATTTTTCTCACTTTTTAGGCATCTTTTTGACTATTGGGAAGTTGGGAGACTTGTGCCCTAGCTGAGAAACTCAAATTCGACCGTTTCTAACACCATTGAAAGCAGTTTAACAAGAATCATTCATGAATATTTTTTTTAATTCTTCTCTAATCTCTATCTTTTCTATCTATGTCATGAGTAACTAAACCCTATTTGTTAGGAATGAGTGTAACAAAATAAAACCCTTATTTTTATGATTTGATTTCTAGCTATATGAATGAGTTTATTGAATTATTTTTCTCATCTCTATGCTTAATGCTTATTATTGCTTGATCAACATTAAATGTTCTACGATTCGTATTTTGAAATGGGAGTGGACTTTACGAATGCTTGAGATGAGAAATTCATGAACTTGTAGTATAGGGATAGATGCAGGTCATGAAACCAATTAAATTAGTTGCAAAGGAAATAGTTTAACAAGATAACTCTTATACAATAATGCTTAATTCTAATCTTAAATCCATTAAGGAATTAGGGGTTACTTTGGAATTAAAGGTTTTGTCACTAAGACATTAGGGCTAGAATAATAAAGAGAATTCGATAATAATTCAATAAAGGAATTTAATAACTAGGATCAAATTAGACACCAAGGTTGGATTCGAAGTGAAAACTCATCCCTGACATTTTTCTTATTATAAAGGATCAATTTTAGTACTGTTGTTAATTTTAAATATTATTTCAATTAATTTGGGAACTTTTTGTTCAATTTTAGTAATTAAATATAATTCGATAGTAAAATGCAATCCTTGAGTTCGACACTCGGTACTACCGTTTTAATTATTACTTGCAACGATTCAGTACACTTGTTGAAACGCTATCAATCACATTTTTTAAAACCATTCTTGGATCAATTTGGTATTGTGTTCATTGATGATATCCTTGTTTATTCCAAGAGTAAAGAAGAACACGAGCGATAATTGTGGTTGGTTTTGCAAACCTTGAGAGATAAACAATTATATGTCAAATTCTCTAATGTCAGTTTTGGCTAGATAGTGTGGCACTTTTATGTCAATGTTATGGCTAAGAATGGAATAAGTGTTGATCCAAGAAGAAAGTTGAGTTCCAATGGGCTAATGCATGTGAGGAAAGCTTTCAAAAATTAAAGGAGTACTTGTCATCACACATAGGTGGTGAAAGTTATGCAGTTTATTGCGATGCTTGTAGAGTTGGTCTCGATTGTGTACTTATGCAACAAGGTAAGGTTATTTCCTATGCATCCAGACAACTCAAGAGGCACAAGGTAAACTATCATACACATGATTTATAAATAGCTGTAGTAATTTTTGCTCTTAAGGTTTGGAGGCACTATCTATATGGTGAAACTTGTGAGATTTATACCAACCATAAAAGTCTGAAGTATATCTTTCAACAACGAGATTTAAATTTAAGATAAAGAAAATGGATGGAACTCTTGAAACATTATGATTGCACAATCTTATACCACTCAGGAAAAACAAATGTTGTTGCAGATGATTTGAGTAGGAAATCCATGGGTAGTCTCGCTCTTATAGCAGAAGTAAAGAGGCCAATAGTTAAAGAATTTCAAGAAATTGTTGAAAGTGGATTTCAATTTGAACTAGATCATTTGCGGTTATTTTTAGTCCATGTACAAATTCGTCCAACCATAGTTGATGATATGAAAGAAGCTTCAGGTCAAGACTCATATTTGGTGAATATGGTAAATAATGTTCATAATGGTAAAATTTCATACTTTTCAATTGATTTTGATGGTGTACTAAGGTTGAAGTCTCGATTGTGTGTTCCAAATGTTGGTGGCTTAAGGAGGAAAATTTTAGAGGAGGCTCATCATTATTCTTATACTATTCACCCAGGTTCTAATAAGATGTATCAAGACTTGAGAGAATTGTATTGGTGGGAAGGGATGAAGAGAGATGTAGTAGATTTTGTCTTTAAGTGCTAAATGTGTCAACAAGTAAAGGTTGAGCACTAAAAGCCTACGGGGTTACTTCAACCTGTCGAAATACCTGAATGGAAGTGGGAAAGCATCTCTATGGATTTTGTCATATGATTACCATGAACCCAAAAGGGTTATGACTCGGTGTGGGTGATTATAGATCGGTTGACCAAATCTGCACATTTCTTGCATGTGAAGACTACTTATACTGCATCTCAATATGCTAAACTTTATTTAGATGGAATCGTCTATTTGCATGGTGTACCAGTGTCTATTATTTTAGACCATGGGGCCCAATTTACTGCTCAATTTTGGAAGTCGTTCCAAACTTCATTAGGAACTCGTTTGAAGATTAGCATGGCTTTTCATCCTCAGAGAGATGGCCAGTCTAAAAGGACTATACAAATATTAGAAGATATGTTTTGTGCCTGTATTCTGGATCTTGGAGGTAGTTGGGATCAACATTTGCCCTTGATGGAATTTGCATACAATAATAGTTATCAATTTAGTATTAAAATGGCTCCATTTGAGGCCTCCTATGAAAAACGGTGTAGGTATCCGATATGATGGTTTGAAGTTGGAGAAGCTAAACTAGTCGGTCCAAAGTTGATACAAGATGCCATTGCCAAGTTGAGTTTCTACCATCTTAATGAAGGTTTTCACTTTGTCACCAACTTCAGAATTTAATTTTAACATGACAACCCAAATATATAGATGCACATAATTTGTTGAAAAAGGGCATCAAATATCTAGATGAATTAATTCAAACAGCTCTTTTGCATTATTCTAGCAGAGAAACTCAGAGACGACCATTTCTAACACCATTGAAGAAGTTTTATCAATAGTTCCTTCTTGTAATTCTTCTCTAATTTCTATCTTTTCTATCTCTATCATAAGTAATTAAACCCTATTTGTTAGGATGAGTGTAATAAGAGGAAACCTTTATTTTTCTGATTTGACTTCTAGTTACATGAATGAGTTTATTGAATTATTTTTCTCATCTATGTGCTTAATGTTTTTTATTGCTTGATCAACATTAAAATATTCTACGATTCGTATTTTGAAATGGAAGTGGACTTTACGAATGCTTGAGATGAGAAATTCATGATATTGTAGTCTAGGGATAAATGCGGGTCATGAAATCAATTAAATTAGTTGCAAAGGCAATAGTTTAACAAGATAATTCATGTACGGTAAGGCTTAATTCTAATCTTAAATCCACCAAAGAATTATAGGTTACTTTGGAATTAAAGGTTCTGTCACTAAGACATTAGGGAGAGAATAATAAAGAGAATTAGGTAATAATTCAATAAAGGAATTCAATATTATTATTTTTAATTTTATTACTATTTTTAATTTTAAATATTATTTCAATCATTTTAGAAAATTTTTGTTCAATTTTAGTAATTAAATACAAATCGATAGTAAAATTTAATCCTTGAGTTCGACACTCGATACTACTGTTTTATTATTACTTGCAACGATTCAGTACACTTGCTGAAACACAATCAAGTTTTTGGCGTCATTGCCAGGGATTGTCATCTAACTATTAAGTTATAATTTAGCTACTTAATAGAAATTTTTTGCTATGCAATAAAATTTGTGTTTTTATTTTATTCTTGAAAAAACAAAATTTCTTTTATATTCTATATTTATTAGTTGAGCTTGCTAATGTCGTGTGCTACTGGTTTGTGTCTTCTTTGTTTGAGATAACTATTCGCTATAGAGCATGGAAGATTATAATGATGATATTCTACTATAGTTATATGAAGAGTGTGATACTAGTCTTATATCTGCTATATTACAAATAATTGAGGGACAAATCTTGAGAGATACATTTTTAAAAGATCACCCTCAAATTCCTCAGATGTAGATTCTTAGGTGTGACTTTTACGGAGAAGGACATAGGAATAGAACTTGTTTTGATGACTGACACATTATTAGAATATGAAGATTTATTGGTCAAAGAAGCAGAAGACCATGAGTGTTATATGAAAAAGATCAATTGGGAACAAATTCTACCTCCTAAAATTCTATCCAAAGAATCATATGACAAAGTCATATGCATATTTTTCATTGTTTTTAGTCTTATTTATCTTTAATCATTAGTTAATTTAAGGAGTTATTTGATATATTTTTGTTGATTTTAGTTCTTTGATTTAATGAAATGTTTATGTTCTTATTTTCTTGATTAAGTAGATATTTTTTTTAGTTTTGCGTAGTTTATTTATTTTAGTGCAGTGCTAAAGTTCGGTGAAAAATCAACATGATCTACGTGGAGTATTTCTGCCATATTTGGAGTTGTAGATGTTCAATTGGAGTCATATCAAGTGCAAATGAAAGATAAGTTCCATAGCTACAACGTTCATGAAGACATCGAAACCAAATTCAGACTCAAAAGAGGAGAAACGTGCAGTATAAATCAGACAACAGATGTTGTGCGCCTGAAGCGCAAAAACCTGCGCCTGGAGCGCATTTCGGCCTTCCTGACTCTGTCCACTTGCATCTGAAGCGCAAATTATGCTCATGGGGCGCGTGGCACGCGGCTTAATGTTTAGAAACACATTTTTTTTCACTTTCTATGGATGTTTTGGGACTATTGGGAAATTTGGAGACTTGTTCCCTAGTAGAGAAACTCAAAGACAGCAATTTCTAACACCATTTGAGCAGTTTTATCAAGAATAACTCATGAATCCTTCTTGTAATTCTTCTCTAATCGCTATCTTTTCTATCTCTATCATGAGTAATTAAACCCTATTTGTAAGGGAGGAGTGTAATAAGATGAAACCCTTATTTTTCTGATTTGATTTCTAGTTATATGAATGAGTTTATTAAATTATTTTTCTCATCTCTGTGCTTAATACTTTTTATTGCTTGAGTAATTAATCTCTATCTTTTCTATCTCTGTCATGAGAAATTAAACCCTATTTTTTATGGATGAGTGTAATAAGATGAAACTCTTATTTCTCTGATTTGATTTATAGTTATATGAATGAGTTTATTGAATTATTTTTCTCATCTTGGTGCTTAATGCTTTTTATTGCTTGATCAACATTAAAATGTTCTACAATTCGTATTTTGAAACGGAATTGGACTTTACGAATGCTTGAGATGAGAAATTCATGATATTGTAGTCTAGGGATAGATGCAGGTCGTAAAACCAATCAAATTAGTTGCAAAGGCAATAGTTTAACAAGAGAATTCATGTACGTTATGGCTTAATTCTAATCTTAAATCCACTAAGGAATTATGGGTTACTTTGGAATTAAAGGTTATGTCACTAAGACATTAGGGAAAGTAATTCAATAAAGAAATTCAGTAACTAGGATCAAATTAGAAATTATGGTTGAATTCGAAGTGAAACTCATCCCTGACATTTTTCTTATTATAAAGGATCAATTTTACTACCGTTGTTAATTTTAAATATTGTTTCAATCAATTCTGAAACTTCTCGTTTTCAGAGATTTAGTGATCGATTTTTCTGATTAAGATAGTGTATGACAAAAATAAATGGCAGAAAAATAATGAACACAACGATATTATCCTGATTCCCCTTATGACCAAGGGTACATCCAATCCTCTATCACACCACAAGAGATTTTTCCAGTATTGTTAGTATATGTACAAATTCCATCCTAGGATCTCTACTACAAACTTCTAACACACTTCCTAAGATAACACACCACTATCTTAGATTACAATACTTAAAGAAAGTACACTACTTTCTTTAAATACAATAGAATAACTTCAATGATTTTTTAACAAATTTTTTTGACTAAGAATCTGAGTATAATAGTTGTACAATGATATCAATCCAATAATATTTCAAGTATACTAGAGAACCTTTCTCAATGATGTGAAAATGTAGTGCAAGTATTTGAAATATGAAAATTAACTTTGAGAATATTTCAGAAAATTGCTCAAAGTTGTTCAAAGTTTGGTAGTGGGATTGATTGCGTTTAAACTGAAGTTATCGGGTATTTATACTCCATAGACATCATTTTAGATCAGTGGTCATCATTCCTAGAGGTTTGATGAACAAATGCAATGATCTAGAATCATTTCAGAATTGAAAAATTGCATTGTTTCCAGTTGTATTCGGTTACAGCTTGTGTGTAGTCGAATACACCTCTGTAACGTTCAGTTTTTATTTGAAATTTTAACATCATATTCGAATACGAAACCTTGTATTCAATACAATTGAGTGAATCTTTCCACTGACTTGATGTTGTATTCGACTACACCAAGTTGTAGTCGAATACAAATGTGCAGTCTTAGCTACTGACTTAGCATTTGTATTCGACTACACCATCTCGTATTCGAATACAAATGTTCAATTTTAGCTATTGACTTAGCACTTGTATTTGGCTACACCATCTCATAGTCGAGTACAGATGTTCAGTTTTACCTACTGACTTATCACCTATATTCGGCTACAATTTGCTGTATTCGAATACGACATTGCATTTTGTCAAAAAAATTATTTTCAAACATTGTTTATGCATTTTTGACATATGAAAATCCTTTTTATGCATATGCTAAGATGAAAGGTTCTCATGTGCATTTGAAATATAAGAATATTAAATTGCATCATTTACCTTTATATTTATAAAACTTCTAGTATGTTTGACGATAGATGACTTTAATTATTTGACTTCTTTTTGAGCTTGCAACTTTGATCATATTCATTGGTCTTTGGGAACCTAAAGAAGTCATACATACAAAGTACCCACACTTGTTTGAAACTTAAGGTCATTATTATAAGAAAAAATCAAATAAATCCGAGCACAAATTTTCATAAGGGGAGGAGATTGAAACGCTCCATTTCATTAATAATTTTATTATTATTAATATTATTAAATAAATTAAAACCAACTCCAACCCCCCTCTTTGTAGTTTGATTTATTTATGATCTTCTCTCTCTTGGTTACTTCTTCACCCTCACCCCCATTTTTATTTTTATTTTTATTTCTTTTGATTTCTTCTCACTCCACAACACTTAAACACTCAACCCTTCAAAGGAATTTAACATCCCCAAGAGCATCACTTCTTATACTCCTAAAAATACTTTTGGTTAGGATTTTTGGGGTTAGGGTTAGTGAGTCAAAGAAGGATAAGGGTACCCGCTTCTTGAAAGTTGTTTATTGAAACTCTTTGAGGTAAATACACAACTCTAAAGCTAGTATGAATCTCTAGAAGAATGTAGTTTTGGTTAAAAATCTTATTTTTATGTCTACAGTAGATATAAAGGATTTCTATGGTTTACTATAGTTAGTTTAAAATATTTTTTGTCAGTTGAGGTTCTGTCGGCTAATCTGAGAGTTATTGGAGAAAAAACTTAGTTGATTCTCCATAGTGGTGAGTAGACTATGATCATTGTCATATTTTTTATTATGCTATAATTATTATTTTACTCATTTTCTATGTTAAAAAATTGGGGAACACAACCTTTGAATTTATCTCGATTTTGTCGTTTATTTATTTTCATGGTCTTTGTTATATAATATGTTAGTAGTTTGATTTATTTATGAGTTACAAAGTATTTAAATATTGAATTGTTATATAGTTGAATATGTTTTCCATGAGTTACGATGAAATGAGAGACGATTTTTAATACGTGTTTCGGAAATTGTTGTTATAATTATGAAATCATTAACGGTGTTAGGTGCACCTAGTTACATCGTTTTGATTAGGGAGAGTTAACCTTTAGATGGAGCCACCCCTCTGAGAGATGTCATCAATAGGAGGAAAGGGCTATCAACGAGATGTAAGCTCCCTAAATGATGAGAGGAGAGGGCTATCCGTTTGATGGAGCCTACCTTAAGGGAAATGCTACCTTTAGGAGGAAAGGGCTATCAATGAGATGAAGTCGTCTCTTGGTTCTCAAGAAATTGTATTTTACTTGTTGGATTTTCTATGATGATTTTAAATATTTCTACTTGAACGACTAAAATATAAGTTTAATGATTTTATTATGTGTATAACATAATCACCACAAGATTGTAAAATAATTATTCGTGCATTTTTGTGTTTCCCTTCTAGTTGATGGTGGTTGTTGTCTCCTCACTAAGTCTTTGTGACTTACCCCTTCATGTTGTTTATTTTTTTAGATTCACAAGCAGCTGAGTAGCAAGCTATTAGTAGATTCAAGTATCAATCATATTTGTTTTGGTAGAACTCTTTGATCAAGGATCCTATTTTTGTAAAGTCTATTGAGATATGACTGAGAAATGTATTAAACAATTAGATTATGCCCTTTGAGATATGACTGAGTTAAGATTGTAACCAGAGATTTTTATAAATTTGAGAACGTTGAAGTTACAGAGGGTACTCTGTCGAAATTTCGAGAAAAATTATATATTTTTTGAAATAGTTATTTAGAATTATTTATTTGCTTAATTTGTTAAGTTAGTTGATAGGTTTGTCGGGCTAAGAGTATAGCTTGTGCGACGGTCACGACGTTTAATTTTCGGGTTGTGACGTTAAATGTTATGGAGTCTTGCAAGACTTATCAGCACACCCAACCAGTATCAATATTTTGGATTTTAGAAATGAAGTATTTTGAAGATGGCGTATTTAACTGATGTTGTTTTTAAATTGTTATGTTAATTACAAGGTTACAATTTTAGACACTTAATTGATATCCAATTCAACTTATGTTGATTGTTATGTATGTTATTAATCTATGGATGGTTTTTGAATTATATAAAGATGGAATTTGCAGTGTCACAGTGGAAAAGAATAAGAAACTTAAGTGTCAAGATTTTTAAATAATATGAAGTTGGAAACTGCACTGTCTATCGATTGTTACAACAAAAAACTGCAATGTTAAGGTGAACAAGTACAAGAGCAAGCAAGATACAAGAGCAGTCAAGGTATAATTAATTTGAAATTCAATTTCTCTAAAAGAACTAACTTCATTCATTTTATTATTTCATTGATTTGTTGATTTAATATTGACTTAATTGCAGTTTTAGTCCATTTATTTATAATAATTCATGAAATTGATCCCCTATTTTAAAAATCCACGATTTTGATCCCTCACTCTGATTTTTTAACTAAAAATGATAAAGTTAGATATTTTAAATAACGTGACATATGATACGATGATGTAGAGTGATTAACACCCATGAAATTGAAATAAAACATCGTGAAAACTTAAATTTTAACTTCAATTTTTTTTCTTCATATTTTTAATTTAATTAATGACATATGGATAATTAATGCATCTAGATGGTTCTATATAGTAAATTGTATGTCACGTCATTTAAAATATATTAAATCGTCTTTTTTTTAGTTCAAAAATCTAATAAATTGACCAAAATTGTCGACTTTTAAAATACGTTGACCAATTCTATGAATCAGTATAAATATAGAGACAAAAACTGCAATTAAGCCTTTAATATTTCATATTTTTGCAAATTTGTAGGTGGTTGTTTACTGTGAAAATGTATTACCAATTTCATATGAATTTCCAATATGATAAGTCTTCGACCAATGGAACTTGAACTAAAACTAAAATTGTGATGAAACTGAAATTTGGACTGTAATTTTAATATTTGTTTGTATGTCGTTTAGTTTGGTTGACTGTGTTGTAACAAGAATTTATGTGGAAGGCTTTATTCCCTCAATGCTTTGTTGCATGTGTTGTGATAATAATTTATGAGGAAGACTTCATTCTCTCAATGCTTAAAAATTCAATTATCATTACGATTAACTTTGGCAATTTGAATATGCTTTAGAAACTATTATAATTATCATTTGACAAGTTATTTGTGACTTGTAACAACCATTTTGTAATAGTTATGCCTAGAAAATTTTAAAAGTTCGACCCATAAAAATATAACTAAATGGGTTGGCATTAATGAATTCATGTTTTCTAAATTTTGTTTTATTAAAAAATCTGCTTTTAGTAACTTTTTTTTTTTTTTTATGAAAAATGGCTCAAAATGCAATAATCCTTCAATGAACCACTAGGTTAATCTGACCCGTCTAACCCGACACTAACTGCAATAAAAGAGTCAAATTATAGGTCTACATGTGTCACCCGTTGGTTGGTCCAGATGTAGGACTTGTATCTAAATTCACCCATTTCTCCACTCCTAATAAAAGGTTAGTCATAGACAAAATTTATGGATATTTTAGCGTATGGTTTTTTGTTTCGAAAAAGTATGGTGACCAAAAAGGGATATATCGAGCATGAACATGTATCCCAATATATCATATTTCTATATAGTTCATAGTAAAACCAGGTTAGGTCAATCGATAGAGGTCTTTGAAAGACTCAGTCCAACCTAAAATTATTTATATAAATAAGATCAAGGTTTTTTTAAAAATTTATTTAGTTAAAAAGATGATACTACATGCCACTAAAAAAAGTTACACCTATCAAATTGACCTACTTATTATTATAATATTAAGTTTTGTACTTTGTGTTAAATCATAAATTTTTTAACATTTTTTATAATTTAAACATTCTGACGTATATCAATTTTTGACATATTTAAAAGCATTATTATACAATTGAATCAAAGTATGATGTCATATAACGCTAAATTTTTTAAAAGATCATGTTAGATATCAAAATAAAACCTAAACCCGTCCATATATATATATTTGGTTTATCGCTCATTGACACTAGTGCAATTAAACCTTGTTACATCGGTTATTATGTACATGTTAGAGCGGTTACTTGTCCGATCTAACATCAAGCGTTGTAATAAATAGTTAATTATAAAATCGGCTAAAATGACAGATGTAACAACTCAAAATTCAAAAATAATTTATTACATCGGTTAAATTTGAACCAATCTAACAAGTCAATTCAAAAATGATTTATTACATCGGTTAAATTTAAATCAATCTAACAAGTCATATTCAAAATTTAACTAAATTTCATACTTCCTTCATTATAGTAATTAATAAATCAACTAAATATCAATTGCATCGTAGCATTTTCTTAGCAAATAAGTAGAACCAGAACACTAATGTAATTATAGACAAAATTTTGAACATGCTCCGACCCAAGGAGTCACATGATGGCACCAACTATGTTGACAATACACTATACTTAACATGAAAATACAAATAAATCACAAGTCTGAGTATACATAAAATATAGTAATAATATTAATAATCAAGATTAACACAAAAAGATTCATATGAATTAACACA
>NC_021165.2:34946578-34964471 GCF_000331145.2 Cicer arietinum
TCATTTAATTTTGTTGCTACACTAGATCATCTGGCTCAGCAAGCACAACCTGTCAAAAATAAAAATAAACTTGTTGAAGAATCAAATCATTTAAGGAGTAGCAAATGATATATATATATATATAAATAGTAAAACTCCACATAGTTTGCAAAAATAGAAGCTACCATCTTATTCAATTAATAACCCAATATCCTTTATAGTAGCTTTGTTCTTTTTAAAGATTCATTTATTCTCAATACTGACATGTAAATAAAAACTTGTTACAAAAATAACTGAAAGTCATATTTATAGCAAAATAAAAGAAATCGGGAAAACAACTCAAAGAAAACAAACAGGGAGAGAAAATGTTAGACATACAAAAACTGCCTACACTTGATAAGAGAAAAGAGTGAGATCTTGTCATTCACAAAAGTAACTTTCGATTTGGTTGAAAAGTAAAATCCATCAACTATTTTCCTTTAGGATTGAACATGAGATGAAAGGCAAATGTAAATGGTTGCAATCATGTACCCCAAATAACCTCTTTTTTCATAACACACCACAATAGAGGAACATGAGACAATGAAAGGAAGATAATGATATGACACTAAATATCCTATGTTAATGACTCGTATTAGTTACTATCAACTATGCAAAATCTTGTCACAATAGAAATTAATATTAGTAAACAAAATTCTCTATGCATGGTAAGAAAATTCAATTTACTAAAGGAAAAATCTAAGTTCAAACCTTGTTATAGAATTTTAAATATGTATCCAAAACCAAATTTTAAACCCAATATTTAGAACGTCTTAAATCTTGGGACATGATTTTTGCTCACAAATGGTTGTTTTTAATGAAAAAATGAAGAAAAAAAAATCGGAATGAAAAAAAGATTTGGTGAATCTATTTACCAAAGTTTTCTCTATATCTGAAAGATGAAAGAATAAGATAATGTCACCGCTTGCTTAAGAGTAATTCATTTAAAAGGCATGCATGATATGTTGATATTTAAGAAAGTGGGGGTATAAACCATCAAAAATAGTATAGTCCAGAAAATCATACACTAGAGAAATAGTCCAATAATATAGCAATGAAATTATTAAAAAAAAAGTTTATATTTAGACATTTACAAAATAATCATTTTCATATCTATTATGTTGAATTTGTATAGAGACAAACAAATGAAGTCGTTCATGTTGTTACTCAAACAGCTATGTCTATAACTTGTATCTATTATATTGCATCAATTTATTTTATAATCTGAATAAATAAATATTATTTTTTAATAAAAAATTATTATAAATAATGTTTTTTGAAACAAAGATAAAAAATTTAATTCATAAATTACTTAGTAAGTTTATCATCAACTTAATTGAAATAATTAAATATATTAATTAGTATTGTATACCCTTTTTACAGAAAATAATAATAATGGTAATAATAATAATAATAATAATAATAATAATTATTATTATTATTACCATTATTATTATTTTCTGTAAAAAGGGTATACAATACTAATTAATATATTTAATTATTTCAATTAAGTTGATGATAAACTTACTAAGTAATTTATGAATTAAATTTTTTATCTTTGTTTCAAAAAACATTATTTATAATAATTTTTTATTAAAAAATAATATTTATTTATTCAGATTATAAAATAAATTGATGCAATATAATAGATACAAATCTTTTAACTAATTAACTTCGAAAGTCCATATTTTTAGAATACGTTGTACATTTTTCTTATATATTGTATTATATTAGATAGTGAAATGAGAAAGGCCATGGTACTTGCTTGTCTTCCCATGGATCTGCCTTACTTAGAAGATATTGAAAAAATAAAATAATAATAATAATTAAATACATATTAATCTTTTAACTAATTAACTATTGAAAGTTTGTGTTTTAATTAATTAACATGTAAAAATATGTGTAACATGTATATGGTTTATACGAATGTATTATAATTTATACTCCCACATTTTATTAGGTCTCAATACTTATACATTTTGAATTAATATTTGATCTCGATACTCACACATTTTTTATGTTTATCTTGTAGATAAATATTAACGCCTTTCCCAAAAATAAAAATACTAAGAATGATTGAGATGATAGTTCAATTTATCTTCCTTTAAACTAATAAAATCTAACTAGTATTTTATAAAACATAGGATGAAAATTTAAATATAACAAAAGTAGTCAAATAATACAAAATAAATGGTATCAATGTGATACGCCTAATGGTCTTAAAAAAAATCATATTCTTGAATCCATGAAAAAGTATTGGTCAACAACTACCAAGGTAATTAAATATCGCATACATGCCAAATGGATTTAGAAAATTTGAAATAGGATACCCAAAAAAGCCCTTCAAAAATTCTATCAAAAAATGTGCAAGGTATACTATATGCAAAAACATCTTTCTTCCAATAGAAACTATTGAAGAGAGAATGTGCAACAAATCAATTTTATTTGTATTCTTCAGAAAAGATATAATATGAATTATTACCATGTTAATATAGTCATACATTGACGACACTTAAATATTAGAATTGTTAGTATTGTTCTTTCTTGTTTTTTACCCATTGATGCAATTGAACAATCAACATTATCCATGTCATAAAAAAGAGTATATCAAGTGATTATAACCATGAAATAGCATAAAAAGCAAAAAAAGAAGAAATAAATTCAACAACCAACCTTTCCGGCCTTTAAAGACTATTTCATTGCAGTCTCTTGATAGCTGCTTCATTGCTTATTTTTATTTTGCTTCAAACTTGGACCCGTCTCTCTTGATTTTTCTTTAAACATGCAATCTTTGTAAAGGATTTTTAAAATTATCATATGTTAAAAATTAAATGGCAATTATTTCTCTTAGTAAAAGTAAACTTGCTGAAGAATAAAATGATTTAAGGAGCAATGAGTGGTGTATATAAATGATAAACCTCCATATAGTTTGCAAAAATAGAAGTTATCATCTTATTCAATTAATAACCCAAAATCCTTTATACTAGCTTTGTTATTTTCATAGATTTTTTATGGATGGTCATAGACGACACTTAAATATTACCATGTTAGTATTGTTCTGTCTTGTTTTTTATCCATTGATAAAATTGAACCATCAACATTATCCAGGTCATAACAAAGAGTATATCAAGTGATTACAACTATTAAATTGCATAGAAACCAAAAAAGAAGAAAGAAATGCAACAATCAACCTTTTCAACCTTTAAAGACTGATAAATAGGGAAAACAACTCAAAGAAAACAAACAAGGAGAGAAAATGTTAGAGATACAAAATAATGCCTACACTTGATAAGAGAAAAGAGTGAGACCTTGTCATTCCCAAAAGTAACTTTCAATTTGGTTGAAAAGTAAAATCCTCCAACTATTTTCCTTTAGGATTGAACATGAGATGAAAGACAAATGTAAAGGGTTGCAATCATGAACCCATAATCACAAGTTTCAACAAACATCTAATTCTCAACAAAAAAGGAAAAATAACATTTCTTTTCATAACACACCATAGTAGAGAAAGATGAACATTTCTTTTCATAACACACCATAGTAGAGAAAGATGAACATTTCTTTTCATAACACACCATAGTAGAGAAAGATGAACATTTCTTTTCATAACACACCATAGTAGAGAAAGATGAACATTTCTTTTCATAACACACCATAGTAGAGAAAGATGAACATTTCTTTTCATAACACACCATAGTAGAGAAAGATGAGACATTGAAAGAAGACAATGATATGACACTAAATATTCTATTTTAAAGACCTGTATTGTTTACTATCAACTATGCAAAATCTTGTGACAATAGAAATTAATATTAGTAAACAAAATTATCTATGCATGGTAAGAAAATTCAATTTACTAAAGGAAAAATTCAGGTTCAAACCTTGTTATAGAGTTTCAAATATGTATCCAAAACTAAATTAGAAATCCAATATTTAGAATGTCTTAAATCTTGGGGCATGATTTTTGTTCACAAATTGTTGTTTTTAATGAAAAAATGTAGAAAAAAATCAGAATAAAAACAAATTTGGTGAATCTATTTATCAAGGTTTTCTCTATATCTGCTTGCTTAAGGGTATTTCATTTAAAAGGCATGCATGAAATGTTGATATTTGAGAAAGTAGGGGTATAAATCATCAAAAATAGTATAGTCCTGAAAATGATACAGTAGAGAAATAGTCCAATAAAATAGCAATGAAATTATTAAAAAAAAGTTTATAATTAGGAATTTACTAAATAGTCATTGTCATTGTAAAGAGACAAACAAATGAAGTTGTTCATGCTGTTGCTCAAGCAGCTACATCTTTAACTTGTATCTATTATATTGCATCAATTTATTTTATAATTTAAATAAATAAATATTACTTTTTTAATAAAACATTATTATAAATAATGTTTTTCGAAACAATTATAACAAATTTAATTCATAAATTACTTAATAAACTTACCATTAATTTAATTCAGATAATTAAATATATTAATTAGTATTGTATAGTTTTTTACGGAAAATAATAAAAATAATAATAATAATAATTACATTAAAATAAAGTACCGAGCCAAAAGTAGTAATATATTGGTATTGACTCTGACACTGAGTCACAACTCGGTTCACTCAACATTGAAAAGTCAGCGGTAAATCACCACCACCACCTCCATTGGAGAAAAGATGCTTCGCCGTTTGGGTCTATCTCTCTGACACGCGGCTGTTTGGGCCGGTTGTTTTTGGGCCCAATGTCGAGCAGTATAATAATGAGAAGCAGTAGTGTTATTGGTATAACGCAAGAAAAGAGTGAACGTATCGTTGTCTAGTGTCTTTCGTTCTCGTTCTCGTGTTTCTGAAGATGGCGCTAACAATACTACCAGAAAGATTCCCAATTGGTCTACGGGTTCTCGCCCTTGATGTTGACACAACTCACCATCCCATCCTTCACGCAATGGGTAATCGATTTCAATACCAAGGTAATTACTAACTACTCCTTCAATTCTTGATCAATTCTTCATTTTCTTTTTCTTTTTCTTTTTCTTTTTTTCACATTTTATATTTTGTTCCTTCAGTTACCACTTGTTGCATGCCTTCTTTTGCGTTCAATCTTCTTTCCCAAACAAAATGCTCTTTTGATCTCATAATTGTTGATACTGATATGCAAGAATTGCGTACTGTTTATCACTTTCTTGAACATGTTCTCTTATTCCACCAAATTCCTGTTATTTGTAAGTTTTTTTTATTGTTTCATCTAAAAATGAACCGTAGCTATGTACTTACTACTTTTTTTGTCAATTTGCAGTCATGTCTTCTCATTACTCTACCAATTCTGTCATGGAGGCTATCACAAAAGGGGCTTCTGATTATTGGATTAAGCCATTGGAAGAACGACACTTCCAGACTATGTGGAAGCATGTCGTAAAAGACATCTTCCATATGAACAACAAAAGGGGAAGAGAACAAGTCGATGTTCCAAAACAAACAATTGATGAAAACCATAATCATAATGATGATTATCCATCCCCGCCAAAGAAGTTCCGGTGGTCATGGACTCAACAGTTGCATAATCAATTCGTAACAGTGGTCAATGAATTAGGCCTTGAAAGTATGATTCATTCCAATTCTTTTCTTTTCTTATCCTTGTTTGTATTCTTTAATAATTGAACTTATATGCATTCTGTGTTTTTCAGATGCAAAGCCCAAAAAAATACTCAAAATAATGGATGTTCCGGGTTTAACCCGAGAACACGTTGCTAGCCATTTGCAGGTTCGATTCTTTTTTCCTGTACGTAGTATGAAGGATTTCTGAATTTCTATAAAAACCTTAAACTCAAAAAATTGATACATCATGTGATGATTTTACGTATTCTCTTGCTTGCATTTATAACCATTGCATTATAAGCATATGAAATTTGTGTAGTATTATTAACACTAAATGCATTGACAGAAAATGAAATATAAATTAGAGAATGGAATGAAAAAACGTGGCAGAAAACAAAAATCGAATTCATCAGTTTTGTCTTCGTCAGTTGAAACACACTCAATCCTTGAACCTATTCACACACTTCACGAACATGAACAACAAGTAGAGTCTGACCAAATTTCTGGTGGACAGCAACGTATAAAGGAATTCTGCGATGATCCTTACGACATTTTTTACGACCTTCCAGAAGATTTATCTACGTTATTCTTTGGAGCTGGTGGACAGCAACATTTAAGCGACGATCCTTACGACATTTTTTACGACCTTCCAGAAGATTTATCTACGTTATTCTTTGGAGCATGTCCTCCCACTGAAGTTGATATATTGAGTGTGTGAGTCTGTGTTAGTTTGAAAACTGCGGTTGATAGTAAAAATAATTTGGTTATTAATAAAGATGATGAGAGCACACTCCTGAACCAAACGTGTAATTAAGTAGTTAATTTTAATGTAACATTTCAATTGTTTTGACTGCATGAGACTTGTTGTAACGTATCATTATGAATATAACAATGTAACAAAATATTCTTGTTTCTCACATTTATTAAGTGTTGTTATATTCTTTTCTTTTTTGTATTTTTTATTTTACACCTCGCGTATCACAATCTAGCAAATTTATTATTACTGTTTAATAGAACCAATCAATTAAAGGTAGAGATTCAGATTTGTGCCTTTGCCGATGCCACCACTGCAATGCAATATTATTTCTATGAACTACATATGTGACTCATCATTTTGCTCATGAGACAAACTTTCTGCATTTTTAGGAAGATTGTTTCATTTCTGTTGTTTGAGCATATACTTGGTGTTTTTTCTGTTTTCAATTTAAAGGTATAATAAGATAAGATCATAAAATATTTTGCTTTCTATTCGAGGAGTTGTTCCTTTATATTGTTTTCCGTTCATACTAATAGTTCTTCATGTTGGCTATGATATTAAAATTTTATGTTATTAGTTTTAATTTGTTCATATTTAAACACAGTTTATAAGCATACACAATGTGATCTTTATTTTTTAAAATTATTTTAAATTGTATAGAGGGATGTGTGAAAGGAACCAATAAGCAACAAGGAAGAGTAATGTCATTTGGAGTTATATTACTTGATTATATTGATTAAATGATAGTTAATCTTTATAGGAGAATGATTACAGCCACTACCTATTTGAGCTACATGGTGAGGAATCCCTTAAAATTGTTGAAATAGTTCTGTTCCAACACACTTGGTGGGAGCTAGTTTTGATTGTCGATTTTCTAACTTCATTGATTTTCCTAACATTCTTTGTCAAAAATTGTAAAATAGTTAAGAAAGATAACATAAAGATACTCTAATATAATATAAAAGATATTATATTATAATAATAGTTAACACGAGGGTGAATCATTTATTAAGTTGACCTTTTTAGTTATATTGTTACTAGCGCATTGCTTTGGAAATAAGGATGCTAACCTTCATAAGTTGATGGATGTGTGTTTCATAAACTATTATCAATCTTGTAAAATATGTGATTTGTTGTGTTTCTTGGGTGTCTCAAACAAGATCACACACATTCTATTTATAATGAGGTTACAATAATTACATTCAAATACAATAATCACATTCAAATACTAGGGACTTGTATTTGACTAGAAGTTCTACCATTGAACCTAAGAAATTGTACGGTCAAAAAATAATAAATCATACTTTGAATTCTAACACTCCTCCTCAAGTTGGAGCATACATATCATATGCACCAAACTTGTTACATATAGATTCAACTCGAGGACCCCTAAGTGACTTAGTGAATATGTCAGCCAATTGATCAACTCGAGGACCCCTAAGCTTGTTATATTGTTACTAGCGCATTGCTTTGGAAATAAGGATGCTGACCTTCATAAGTTGATGGATGTGTGTTTTATAAACTATTATCAATCTCATTATAGATGTAAATGTGTATACCTCATTTCATGCAAATAGGAGTTCAACTCTTAAGTTGCATTCTCCGCACATACCAAAATGCATAACGATATTTAGATTTTTGTTACTTCTATTATCTATAAAAATCACCTCGCGTATCACAATCTAGCAAATTTATTATTACTGTTTAATAGAATCAATCAATTAGAGGTAGAGATTCAGATTTGTGCTTTGCCGATGCCACCACTGCAATGCAATATTATTTCTATGAACTACATACGTGACTCATCATTTTGCTCATGTGACAAACTTTCTGCATTTTTAGGAAGATTGTTTCATTTCTGTTGTTTGAGCATATACTTGGTGTTTTTCTGTTTTCAATTTAAAGGTATAATAAGATAAGATCATAAAATATTTTAAATTGTATAGAGGGATGTGTGAAAGGAACCAATAAGCAACAAGGAAGAGTAATGTCATTTGGAGTTATATTACTCGATTATATTTATGAAGTATAGTTAATCTTTATAGGAGAATGATTACAGCCACTACCTATTTGAGCTACATGGTGAGAAATCCCTTAAAATTGTTGAAATAGTTCTGTTCCAACACACTTGGTGGGAGCTAGTTTTGATTGTTGATTTTCTAACTTCATTGATTTTCCTAACATTCTTTGTCAAAAATTGTAAAATAGTTAAGAAAGATAACATAAAGAGATTTAAGATGTTTAGGTTATGTTATTAAAGAGGTAATTAGGAATGAATAAGTAGTTTCCACTGGCTTTGCTTTCTCTTTTGCTTCTTCTGGCATGTTACTTTGTGTCTATGGTTTCATTTGAGCATAAAATTAGTGCCTCTTTTGTCAATCTAAAGTAAACACTTCCCAATGTATGTTTGATAATGATATCATAGGTGGAGTGCAATAGACAAAAGGAAAAAATTCTATTACTGTAAAAATATTATTGTATTTATGATGTGAATGTTTAGAATCAAGTGTTAGCCTTATGCTATTGTGTTAAAAATATGACATACAATATACCAGATTGGAAATCTGAACTGCATTTCATTTTTCATAATGCTTTTGCATTGCATCTCCATACAATTATTTTAGACATTCTTAGGTTAACATGAAGATGAATCCTTTATCTACGCTAGAAGTTTGTTCAAATGCCGCTAAACAACAGTGTTATAGCGCCGCTATAGCCGTTATTTGACTATATATTCTAACTGGTTGTTACTTCACTTAGAAATCAAGTGTTAGCCTTATGCTATTGTGTTAAAAATATGACATACAATATACTAGATTGGAAGTCTGGACTGTATAATGCAACACTCGATAAGATATTTCATTTTGCATAATGCTCTTGCATTGCATCTCCATTCAATTATTTTAGACATTCTTAGGTTAACATGAGGATGAATCCTTTATCTACGCTAGAAGTTTGTTCAAATGCCGCTAAACAACAGTGTTATAGCGCCGCTATAGCCGTTATTTGACTATATATTCTAACTGGTTGTTACTTCACTTAGAATGAATGCTACAGCCCATCAGTTTCTGAAACATTTGTCCAGTAGATGAGCTATTGGATGAGTTGCATGGTGCTCAATACTTCTCTAAACTTGATCTCCGATTAGGGTATCATCAAATACTTGTGCAACCACAAGACAGGTATAAAACTGCAATTGATGCTAGCAAGTTTGTTACTTCATTTGATTTCTCTAAGTATATTTATATGATACTTAATGTATGTTGATTTGTTTTGTAGTTCACCAAGTTGCTCACTGGAGTTGCCTATGAGACAAAGTAGACTTCATATTGATGAGCTCCATCGATAAGGTTAGCATTGTTGAAAGACAATTTTGATGTCTTGCTTCAATAAAAAGATATGATAGGCCATGATTGGTAACTGATGATTTTTCTAGATCATTCGTTTTATTTACAACAAAGATTATATGAGACAAAAGCAGACTATTCGAATCTAAATAACGTAATTGATCAAAAAAGTAGTTTTATTTTGCTATACTATATACTGACTGACAGATGTTACAAACAAGTATTACAGATAATTTAGAGAATAATTTATAACATAAGATCATGATGAAATAAGATTTGATGTATGTATTATACCTTTGTACACTTCATTGCATAGTTACTTGATGGTATCACCAGCCTATATCCATCACAAACAGCAGCCCATCCTTTACTTTATAGTGATTGGATGTTGACCATTTTGAACAATCTCTTTTAGAGTCAGATCTGCCATCACTCCTTCTTTTAGCTCTTTGAAGAATTGGAATTGACGCTCAGACCAAGTCATCATGAAGACTCTTGATAAGGCAACAGCAGCACTGTTCTCTTTTCCTGGGTTGTACTCGATTTTAAAATCATAGCCAATGAAATGAATTTATCTGACCAAGCTTGTTGTTATGGTGTTTGTAGAGACTAATCTAGTAGGCTTTTTTTGATCTGTCTTGATAACAAATTTATGGCCCAAGAGATAATGTCTGAACTTGGCCAAGGCTTCGGTGATAGCTAGCAACGTCTCTGCTGTAGGCCCAATACAGTCCCTATTCCAGTCCCCAATGCATCAGTTTCTAGAATGAATAGTTGAGAAAAATCTAGCAGAACAAGTACTGGGGCAGAAGTGATAGCTTGCATCAGCTGACGTGCTCCAATTAAAAGCATCTTTTTTTAACAAGTTGGTAGAGAAACAGTAGTGCTCGCGTAAGCTTAAAAAATCTACGGTAGTATCCTGTTAAGCCTAAAAACCCGTCAATCCACCACTGCCATCACTTTAGTTTTTTTCATTTTGACCCCTTCCCTTGATACTATGCGTCCAAGATTAATCTATCTCCAACTGACCAAACGAACATTTTGACAATTTAGCAAAATATAGATGCTGCTGTAGTACCTGAATGTTCACATTCAGCTCCCTAACTAGTCCTTCTATTAGTAACCCAATAGTTGGATTCCTAAGAAAGAATGCTTTTATTGAGAACTAGGAGAGAAATCTCTCCTCCAAGGGTTTCCCCTTTACAATAGAGCTACTACTCTATTCAACAATTGAATACAATATTCAATAAAGCTTATACTTAGCACTAAAAGTTCATTCAATGATTTATATCCATAAGCACAAGATCCAAAATCAACCTCTAACTCTCTTGTGAAGTGGATTAGATCTTTATATCATTTGAGACCAAGGTACAACTAAAAGTTCATTCAATGATTTAGCATGAATCATGACCTCAAGACATCTCCGGTGGTGTGTTTGTGATTTTGTTACCATATGATTACAATAATTTACTGCAAAAGATTGCTAGCAAGTTTGTTACTTCACTTGATTTCTTATCATATGTTGCTTGATACTTAATGTATGTTGATTTGTTTTATAGTTCACTAAATTGCTCGGTGGACATAAGGTAAAGCTGGCGAGGAAGAGATGGCGGAGGTAATATCGATATCAGAGTATGAAAACTTCTAAAAGTGATTACCTTTTTAGAAACAGTGATATTTTTTTAAAAAAGTGGTAGAAGTGGCTGACATCCACCACCTTATAAGTCAGCTTTCTGGAGTTGTGTTGAGTTACGTTGAACTCAAATACTAAGGTACTTATTTATCAAATAAGAGCTTATTTATAAAGAGAGGATGAGGTTAAGTTTTATATAACTTATGCTGCATCTATAAGTAACTGTGGGGAGCTTATAAAATAAGTTAAAAACATTTTATAAACTATTTTTATAACTCATTCCAAACATTGCACTGATGTCACTGTTTTAAATTGCCACAAATCCAATTGCAGTTGAAACATAAAGGTTTTTGAGGTCTTTGTAACAGCATCGCGATCACAATTATGGCCATATTTGTCTGCAATTTTTCGCTATATCAAGGACCGCAATGCAACCACAACTGCAATTTAAAACTTTTGCTTATGGCTTAGAATAAAATAATTTAACAGAAGCTTTTTTCTGAACCCCGCTATAATAAACATCTTGAATGGGCTGGGCTTTTTATTGTTTTGGAACTCTAACTATGTGATCTTAAAGGTAACATACACGAATACTTAAACACTATCAAAGATTGGAAATCTGAAGGATAAAGTCATGATATAAAAGTTTTGAAAATGTTCTCTTTCTTTTATCCCCTTCATTTTGGTGTTGCTGTTTTAGCAACATCAGAAACTATTCTCTACCATCACATTTTCTACAACAAGTTTTAGATACCTGCTAAATATTTCATACAAGCCTAGATTTGATATCACCTAGCTTTCCTATTGTTTTAGTTACTATCTCAATTTTTTTATTGGTTTGACAGCGTGGAACTCTCGAATGAAGAGCTTGTTGAAGATAGACTTGTGAAGCGTTCATTGCAAAAGAGTTTGCTTTTGGAGTTCAAGAAATATTCTGAGAGAATATTGCTAGCAGTTGCTCAGAGAGACCTGATGGAAAGAAGAATTGGATGGTTTCAGATTAGGTTCTTGTTGAAACAGCATATGCGGTATGTTTAATAGGTTGCTAGGTGTTTGGAACGTATTGAATTTTTGTTCAATGCTAAAAACTATTAGACTTTATGTAGTCTGACCGTTTCTTGATTTTTTGTGCCGAAGAATGGTGTCACTAGTTCCATCAAGCTGCAACAAGTGACATATACTGTACCTGGTATTGACAATTTTGACCAAGCAGATATTGCTGGTTTCGATCAGAAAGCTCAGGAAAACATGGTAAGTTTCACAATTGGATGGTAACAAATATCACAAATTATAACTTCTCTCTTCTGTCGGTAAGTAAATACTGGATGATATGATGCAGGACCCATAGCTACTTGAACTTGCTTGGTCTGAGCTTCAGCTACTTGAAAATAATAATACTGTTACCGTTGAAGAGATGGCTGAAGTAATATCGATATAATTTCTGGACTGGATATCAGAGTATGTTTCTATATCATTACATGAAATGCTTGTATTCTGCTCATCTATTGCTATCAAAAGTTGAAGTATACTTTACTGTGCTAGAGACAAAAGGATTGCGTTGCATTTATGGACCTCGACCTAGTGAGCAGGTAGATGTATTACTTTCAGGCATATTGTAGCTTTGAAAAATTAATGTTTTCACTACTCATCTAATAATATAATTATATATGCAGAGGATAAAAAATCTTTTCAAAAAGATACCTGAAATCATAACAAAAAAGCATATACACATACAATTCTCTTGTTGATCTTAAAATGTATTATTTTCATTGTAATTTGTAAATATGTAACAAATGTATATATTCCCTAATCAATGTCAAAATGTCACAAAATATCATTAGTCCTATTTAAAATAAGTCTTAGATTTTATTTATTTGCTCACTGCATACTGTAAAAAAATAATTGTATAATTTCATCTCCCCATTCTAACCATCCAAAAAAGCATAACTTGCAAGTCTAACTCACCAAGAGACTACTCTGCCAGTTCAAGAATTCGGTCACCACCATCATCAAATGGATCGTCTTGTACATCTCCACTACTATCCCACATGCCACAACCACGTCTCACTTATTTTAATATCCTCATAGAATGAACAAAGGAGTATGTACTTTATTTTTGCTGTGCTCTGTTTGGATATTACTTCATTCTTGAAATTTAATCAAATTTATCTTGAGTTATAAGTTTAGTAGTGTTAATGAATATTTATGCAAATAAATTTCTTTTATAGTCTTTTGTTTATTGTTGTGATTTTATGTAACAAATGCATAGCTTAATTTTTTTAATGACCAAAAATTAATTATATATTTCATTTCTACTCAAATATTTATGAAATATTGATAGGAATGATGATCGGTGATTTTTATATCTCATTTTTAAAATATGGACTATTCGAATTTGTCAATGCAAATTTTTCTAAAAGTAACCTTTTATTTTAACTCTATTATTATGTACTAATATTACAAACAAATTTTATTCATATACAAATAATTTAATGAATAATATATGGCACGAGACTATAGTTGAAATATGATTGAACGTATATTTTTATGTACTTCATTGCATAGTTACTAATTTCAAATAATGTTTAAAAAAAATCAGAATTATGTGAGACATTATTTCGAGCCTACTGTAAATCTAAGTCAAATATTCTGCACTATCCCTGAAGAAAATCTCTAAATCAAATTTGTTTCACTCTAATAAATTAAAATGTTGAGTATTATCAAATTTGAACTATTTTTTCATGCAGTCAAAGATACTTTTCTTTAAATGAGAATTCAAATCTAACATGAAATATGAGATTATAAATATTGTAAGAATTAATATTATGGCACAAAGACTAGTTGAATTGAGATTGGACGTAATATTTTTGTACACTTCATTGCATAATCACAAATTCTGAATAATAATAGTAAGAGTAGTATCTATTACTAACTCTTCCAACACGAGCCACCTCTCTCAAATTCCAACTGGTTTTCTTCTTTGTCCTCCAACAGAGAGGGGTGGTGTCGCAATATGTTGGGTTGCGGCATAAAATGGCAAACTGAAAGAAAATAGTGATAAGTTCTTTTAAATTTGGGAGTTGCCACCATTGTTTGTTTGTTAAGAAAAACATTGAAAAAAACTTTTAAAAAAGGAAAAAAAATAAAGGTCTTTGAAACCAAATTTTGGGTTCAAAAGTCATTTATGTCCAGGAAATATATTAGTACTCTACAACATCCATTTAAATAATAACACCTTTAATTAAATATGCAAAAATAATGTTAACTACAAAAATATTTATGTTACCCCAACCATTATCACAAAACAAATCAGTAATATACAGTTGACAAAAAAATAAATAATAAACAAAAATAAAAGGAAAAATTAATAAATAAATAAATAAATAACTAAAATTATAAGTTTACAAAACTAACTAGTTGAAAATCCGTGAATTTGCACGGATAATGGAAGGAATTAGCTTAATTTAAATAAAAATATCTTTGAATATAAATTATATATAATAAGAAGGGAAGTATTGTTATATTGACTTGCTCTTCCACGTGTCTTCTCTGTTAAGAAGATATTAAAACTTTTTTTTTATATTGTTATATCTATTTACTCTCATTCATTTAGTTTAAAAAATATTGGTCTTGTATAAATATTAGAATATAAATCACTGCAAAAATATCATAATCAATTTTAATCCAAAATTTCAATAGATAGGTGGGTCAATTTTTTATAATTTACTTTAATATTAAATAATTTTTAAACTTTTTATATATATTGCATGATACTTGATAGCGCATAGGAAATAATCGGGGAAATGGTTTGCCCTTACATGGGTCAACTCATTTTGAAGATTTTGAAAAATTTATTATATTATTATATCTATTGACTATCGATCAATTAGTTTATTAAACAATATAACTGCTATAAACATAATAATACAATCTATTACATAAATATCATAATTACTCCTATTCCAAAATTATGATTGATGGATTGGAGAGACTAATAATTTACTTTAATATTAAATAATAGTTAAATTACATAATAAAAAAGGAAAATTAACCATTATTAGCATTTAATAATTCAACAAAACATTAATTTATTATTCCAATAACTGCTGAAATTAATTTTTATTATATTAAATTTAAATAAAATATAAAAATAAAAGAAATTATTGTATGATTTTCCCCGTTTAATTTCTATACATATTATTATCATATACTGGAGTATGTTGCACTCTTTTCTATTTAGTGCATAATACTTGATATCAAAGAAGGAAAGGATCAGGGCACTTGTGTGCCCTCTCATGAATTTGTCTGATTTATAAGATATTGAAAAACATAATAGTAATAATAATAAAAATTAATATATATTTATCTTTTGGCTAATTAACTTCGAAAGTCCATATTTTTTGAGCATGTTGTACACTTTCTTATATATTGCATTACATTTGATAGTGAAAAGGAGAGGGTCATGGTACTTGCTTGTCTTTCCATAGATCAGCCTTATTTGGAAGATTTTGAAAAAGTACAATACTAATAATAATTAAATACATATTAATATTTTAACTAATTAACTATTGAAAGTATGTATTTTAATTAACATGTAAAAATATGTGTAACATGTATATGGTTTATACGGTTGCATTATAATTGATACTTCTATATTTTATAAGGTCTCAATACTTATACATTTTAAATTAATATTTGATCTTGATATTCACACATTTTTTATGTCTATCTTGTAGATAAATATCAACACCTTCAAAAAAAAAATACTAAGAATGACTGAGATGATAGTTCAATTTATCTTCCTTTAAACCACTAAAATCTAACTATTATTTTATAAAATATAGGATGAGAATTTAAATATAACAAAAGTAGTCAAATTAATAATACAAAATAAATGGTATCAATTTGATACGCCTAATGGTCTTAAAAAAAAATCATATTCTTCAATCCATGAAAAAGTGTTATTCAACAACTACCAAAGTAATTAAATATCGCATACTTGCCAAAGTCCTAACAATGAAAGATAGGAAGATGTAAAAGTATGTCATTTGAATATTCACTTGTATGAAAATGTACAATATTATCACTAATATCAAAATGGGTTGAATTGGATTTAGGAAATTTGAAATAGCATACCCAAAAAAGGCCTTCAAAAAATCTACCAAAAATGGTACAAGGTATACTATATGCATAAACATCTTTCTTCCATTATAAACTATTGAAGAGAGAATGTGCAACAACACAAATTAGTTGTTTCGAATAAACTAAAAATTGGAAGCAGAAAAATGATATTGAAACAAATAAATTTTATTTGTATTCTTCAGAAAAGATATGATATGAATTATTACCGTGTTAATATGGTTATACATTGACGACACTTAAATATTAGCATTATTTTGTCTTTTTTTTTATCCATTGATGCATTTAAACCATCAACATTATCCAGGTCATAACAAAGAGTATATCAAGTGATTGCAACCATGAAATAGCATAAAAACCAAAAAAGAAGAAAGAAATACAACAACCAACATTTTCGGCCTTTAAAGACAGTTTCATTGCAGTCTCTTTATAGCTGCTTCATTGCTTATTTTTATTTTGCTTCAAACATGGACTTGTCTCTCTTGTTTTTTTTTTAAAATATGTAATCCTTGTAAAGGACTTTTAGAGTTAGAATATGTTAAAAATTAAAAGACAATTATTTCTATTACTAAGAGTAAACTTGTTGAAGAATCAAATGATTTAAGGAGCAATGAATAATGTATATAAATAGTAAACCTCCATATAGTTTGCAATAATAGAACCTATCATCTTATTCAATTAATAACCAAATATCCTTCGTAGTAGCTATGTTCCTTTCAAAGATTCACTATGGTCATGCATTGACGACACTTAAAATATTACCATGTTAGTATTTTCCTGACTTGTTTTTTTATCAATTGATGAAATTGAACTATCAACATTATCCATGTCATAATAAAAAGTATATCAAGTGATTACAGTCATGAAATAACATAAAAACCAAAAAAGAAGAAAGAAATACAACAATCAACCTTTTAGCTTTAAAAACTGTTTCATACAAAATATAGCAATGAAATTATTAAAAAAAAAAGTTGATATTTAGACATTTACAAAATAATCATTTTCATATCTATTATCTTGAATTTGTAAGGAGACAAACAAATGAAATTGTTCATGTTGTTACTCAAACAGCTACGTCTTTAACTTGTATCTATTATATTGCATCAATTTATTTTATAATCTGAATAAATAAATATTATTTTTTAATAAAAAATTATTATAAATAATGTTTTTTGAAACAAAGATAAAAAATTTAATTCATAATTACTTATTAAGTTTATCATCAATTTAATTGAAATAACTAAATATATTAATTAGTATTGTATAACCTTTTTACAGAAAATAATAATAATGGTAATAATAATAATAATAATAATAATAATAATAATAATAATAATTATTATTATTATTATTAATATAATTATTATTAATATTATTATTATTATAATTATTATTATTATTATAAATAGGAATATGC
>NC_021165.2:34964658-34968662 GCF_000331145.2 Cicer arietinum
ATAATAATAATAATAATAATAATAATAATAATAATAATAATAATAATAATAATAATAATAATAATAATAATAATAATAATAATAATTAAATATATATTAATCTTTTAGCTAATTAACTTCGAAAGTCCATATTTTTAGAATACGTTGTATATTTTTCTTATATATTGTATTATATTAGATAGTGAAAAGAGAAATGTCATAATACTTGCTTGTCTTCCCATGAATCCACCTTATTTAGAAGATATTGAAAAAGTAAAATAATAATAATAATTAAATACATATTAATCTTTTAACTAATTAACTATTGAAAGTTTGTGTTTTAATTAAGTAACATGTAAAAATATGTGTAACATGTATATGGTTTATACGAATGTATTATAATTTATACTCCCACATTTTATTAGGTCTCAATACTTATACATTTTGAATTAATATTTTGATCTCGATACTCGCACATTTTTTATGTCTATCTTATATTACTAAGAATGATTGAGATGATAGTTCAATTTATCTTCCTTTAAACTAATAAAATCTAACTATTATTTTACAAAACATAGGATGAGAATTTAAATATAACAAAAGTAGTCAAATAATACAAAATAAATGGTATCAATGTGATACGCCTAATGGTCTTAAAAAAAATCATATTCTTGAATCCATGAAAAAGTATTGGTCAACAACTACCAAGGTAATTAAATATCGCATACATGCCAAATGGATTTAGAAAATTTGAAATAGGATACCCAAAAAAGCCCTTCAAAAATTCTATCAAAAAATGTGCAAGGTATACTATATGCAAAAACATCTTTCTTCCAATAGAAACTATTGAAGAGAGAATGTGCAACAAATCAATTTTATTTGTATTCTTCAGAAAAGATATAATATGAATTATTACCATGTTAATATAGTCATACATTGACGACACTTAAATATTAGAATTGTTAGTATTGTTCTTTCTTGTTTTTTACCCATTGATGCAATTGAACAATCAACATTATCCATGTCATAAAAAAGAGTATATCAAGTGATTATAACCATGAAATAGCATAAAAAGCAAAAAAAGAAGAAATAAATTCAACAACCAACCTTTATGGCCTTTAAAGACTATTTCATTGCAGTCTCTTGATAGCTGCTTCATTGCTTATTTTTATTTTGCTTCAAACTTGGACCCGTCTCTCTTGATTTTTCTTTAAACATGCAATCTTTGTAAAGGATTTTTAAAATTATCATATGTTAAAAATTAAATGGCAATTATTTCTCTTAGTAAAAGTAAACTTGCTGAAGAATAAAATGATTTAAGGAGCAATGAATGATGTATATAAATAATAAACCTCCATATAGTTTGCAAAAATAGAAGTTTTCATCTTATTCAATTAATAACCCAAAATCCTTTATACTAGCTTTGTTATTTTCATAGATTTTTCTTATTTTTACTTTGCCTCAAACTTGGACCCGTCTCTCTTGATTTTTCTTTAAACATGCAATCTTTGTAAAGAATTTTTAAAATTATCATATGTTAAAAACTAAATGGCAATTCTTTCTCTTAGTAAAAGTAAACTTGCTGAAGAATAAAATGATTTAAGGAGCAATGAATGGTGTATATAAATAATAAACCTCCATATAGTTTGCAAAAATAGAAGTTTTCATCTTATTCAATTAATAACCCAAAATCCTTTATACTAGCTTTGTTATTTTCATAGATTTTTTATGGTCATACATTGACGACACTTAAATATTACCATGTTAGTATTGTTCTGTCTTGTTTTTTATCCATTGATGAAATTGAACCATCAACATTATCCAGGTCATAACAAAGAGTATATCAAGTGATTACAACTATTAAATTGCATAAAAACCAAAAAAGAAGAAAGAAATGCAACAATCAACCTTTTCAATCTTTAAAGACTGATAAATAGGGAAAACAACTCAAAGAAAACAAACAAGAAGAGAAAATGTTAGAGATACAAAATAATGCCTACACTTGATAAGAGAAAAGAGTGAGACCTTGTCATTCCCAAAAGTAACTTTCAATTTGGTTGAAAAGTAAAATCCTCCCACTATTTTCTTTTTGGATTGAACATGAGATGAAAGACAAATGTAAAAGGTTGCAATCATGTACCCATAATCACAAGTTTCAACAAACATCTAAATATAACCAAAAATGGAAAAATAACATCTCTTTTCATAACACACCATAATAGAGAAAAATGAGACATTGAAAGAAGACAATGATATGACACTAAATATTCTATTTTAAAGACATGTATTGTTTACTATCAACTATGCAAAATCTTGTGACAATAGAAATTAATATTAGTAAACAAAATTATCTATGCATGGTAAGAAAATTCAATTTACTAAAGGAAAAATTCAGGTTCAAACCTTGTTATAGAGTTTCAAATATGTATCCAAAATTAAATTAGAAATCCAATATTTAGAATGTCTTAAATCTTGGGGCATGATTTTTGTTCACAAATTGTTGTTTTTAATGAAAAAATGTAGAAAAAAATCAGAATAAAAACAAATTTGGTGAATCTATTTATCAAGGTTTTCTCTATATCTGCTTGCTTAAGGGTATTTCATTTAAAAGGCATGCATGAAATGTTGATATTTGAGAAAGTAGGGGTATAAATCATCAAAAATAGTATAGTCCTGAAAATGATACAGTAGAGAAATAGTCCAATAAAATAGCAATGAAATTATTAAAAAAAAGTTTATAATTAGGAATTTACTAAATAGTCATTGTCATTGTAAAGAGACAAACAAATGAAGTTGTTCATGCTGTTGCTCAAGCAGCTACATCTTTAACTTGTATCTATTATATTGCATCAATTTATTTTATAATTTAAATAAATAAATATTACTTTTTTAATAAAACATTATTATAAATAATGTTTTTCGAAACAATTATAACAAATTTAATTCATAAATTACTTAATAAACTTACCATTAATTTAATTCAGATAATTAAATATATTAATTAGTATTGTATAGTTTTTTACGGAAAATAATAAAAATAATAATAATAATAATTACATTAAAATAAAGTACCGAGCCAAAAGTAGTAATATATTGGTATTGACTCTGACACTGAGTCACAACTCGGCTCACTCAACATTGAAAAGTCAGCGATAAATCACCACCACCACCTCCATTGGAGAAAAGATGCTTCGCCGTTTGGGTCTATCTCTCTGACACGCGGCGGTTTGGGCCGGTTGTTTTTGGGCCCAATGTCGAGCAGTATAATAATGAGAAGCAGTAGTGTTATTGGTATAACGCAAGAAAAGAGTGAACGTATCGTTGTCTAGTGTCTTTCGTTCTCGTTCTCGTGTTTCTGAAGATGGCGCTAACAATACTACCAGAAAGATTCCCAATTGGTCTACGGGTTCTCGCCCTTGATGTTGACACAACTCACCATCCCATCCTTCACGCAATGGGTAATCGATTTCAATACCAAGGTAATTACTAACTACTCCTTCAATTCTTGATCAATTCTTCATTTTCTTTTTCTTTTTCTTTTTTTCACATTTTATATTTTGTTCCTTCAGTTACCACTTGTTGCATGCCTTCTTTTGCGTTCAATCTTCTTTCCCAAACAAAATGCTCTTTTGATCTCATAATTGTTGATACTGATATGCAAGAATTGCGTACTGTTTATCACTTTCTTGAACATGTTCTCTTATTCCACCAAATTCCTGTTATTTGTAAGTTTTTTTTATTGTTTCATCTAAAAATGAACCGTAGCTATGTACTTACTACTTTTTTTGTCAATTTGCAGTCATGTCTTCTCATTACTCTACCAATTCTGTCATGGAGGCTATCACAAAAGGGGCTTCTGATTATTGGATTAAGCCATTGGAAGAACGACACTTCCAGACTATGTGGAAGCATGTCGTAAAAGACATCTTCCATATGAACAACAAAAGGGGAAGAGAACAAGTCGATGTTCCAAAACAAACAATTGATGAAAACCATAATCATAATGATGATTATCCATCCCCGCC
>NC_021165.2:34968897-34970527 GCF_000331145.2 Cicer arietinum
CTATTCACACACTTCACGAACATGAACGTTTAGAGTCTGACCAAATTTCTGGTGGACAGCAACGTTTAAAGGAATTCTGCGATGATCCTTACGACATTTTTTACGACCTTCCAGAAGATTTATCTACGTTATTCTTTGGAGCATGTCCTCCCACTGAAGTTGATATATTGAGTGTGTGAGTCTGTGTTAGTTTGAAAATTGCGGTTGATAGTAAAAATAATTTGGTTATTAATAAAGATGATGAGAGCACACTCCTGAACCAAACGTGTAATTAAGTAGTTAATTTTAGTGTAACATTTCAATTGTTTTGACTGCATGAGACTTGTTGTAACGTATCATTATGAATATAACAATGTAACAAAATATTCTTGTTTCTCACATTTATTAAGTGTTGTTATATTCTTTTCTTTTTTGTATTTTTTATTTTACACCTCGCGTATCACAATCTAGCAAATTTATTATTACTGTTTAATATAACCAATCAATTAGAGGTAGAGAGTCAGATTTGTGCCTTTGCCGATGCCACCACTGCAATGCAATATTATTTCTATGAACTACATATGTGACTCATCATTTTGCTCATGAGACAAACTTTCTGCATTTTTAGGAAGATTGTTTCATTTCTGTTGTTTGAGCATATACTTGGTGTTTTTCTGTTTTCAATTTAAAGGTATAATAAGATAAGATCATAAAATATTTTGCTTTCTATTCGAGGAGTTGTTCCTTTATATTGTTTTCCGTTCATACTAATAGTTCTTCATGTTGGCTATGATATTAAAATTTTATGTTATTAGTTTTAATTTGTTCATATTTAAACACAGTTTATAAACATACACAATGTGATCTTTATTTTTTAAAATTATTTTAAATTGTATAGAGGGATGTGTGAAAGGAACCAATAAGCAACAAGGAAGAGTTATGTCATTTGGAGTTATATTACTTGATTATATTGATCAAGTGATAGTTAATCTTTATAGGAGAATGATTACAACCACTACCTATTTGAGCTACATGGTGAGGAATCCCTTAAAATTGTTGAATTAGTTCTGTTCCAACACACTTGGTGGGAGCTAGTTTTGATTGTCGATTTTCTAACTTCATTGATTTTCCTAACATTCTTTGTCAAAAATTGTAAAATAGTTAAGAAAGATAACATAAATATACTCTAATATAATATAAAAGATATTATATTATAATAATAGTTAACACGAGGGTGAATCATTTATTAAGTTGACCTTTTTAGTTATATTGTTACTAGCGCATTGCTTTGGAAATAAGGATGCTGACCTTCATAAGTTGATGGATGTGTGTTTCATAAACTATTATCAATCTTGTAAAATATGTGATTTGTTGTGTTTCTTGTGTGTCTCAAACAAGATCACACACATTCTATTTATAATGAGGTTACAATAATTACATTCAAATACAATAATCACATTCAAATACTAGGGACTTGTATTTGACTAGAAGTTCTACCATTGAACCTAAGAAATTGTACGGTCAAAAAATAATAAATCATACTTTGAATTCTAACACTCCTCCTCAAGCTGGAGCATACATATCATATGCACCAAACTTGTTACATATAGATTCAACTCGAGGACCCCTAAGTGACTTAGTGAATATGTCA
>NC_021165.2:34970772-34987947 GCF_000331145.2 Cicer arietinum
TCAGATTTGTGCCTTTGCCGATGCCACCACTGCAATGCAATATTATTTCTATGAACTACATATGTGACTCATCATTTTGCTCATGTGACAAACTTTCTGCATTTTTAGGAAGATTGTTTCATTTCTGTTGTTTGAGCATATACTTGGTGTTTTTTCTGTTTTCAATTTAAAGGTATAATAAGATAAGATCATAAAATATTATGCTTTCTATTCGAGGAGTTGTTCCTTTATATTGTTTTCCGTTCATACTAATAGTTCTTCATGTTGGCAATGATATTAAATTTTTATATTATTAGTTTTAATTTGTTCATATTTAAAAACAGCTTATAAGCAGATACAATGTGATCTTTATTTTTTAAAATTATTTTAAATTGTATAGAGGGATGTGTGAAAGGATCCAATAAGCAACAAGGAAGAGTAATGTCATTAGGAGTTATATTACTCGATTATATTGATCAAGTATAGTTAATCTTTATAGGAGAATGATTACAGCCACTACCTATTTGAGCTACATGGTGAGGAATCCCTTAAAATTGTTGAAATAGTTCTGTTCCAACACACTTGGTGGGAGCTAGTTTTGATTGTCCATTTTCTAACTTCATTGATTTTCCTAACATTCTTTGTCAAAAATTGTAAAATAGTTAAGAAAGATAACTTAAAGAGATTTAAGATGTTTAGGTTATGTTATTATAGAGGTAATTAGGAATGAATAAGTAGTTTCCACTGGCTTTGCTTTCTCTTTTGCTTCTTTTGGCATGTTACTTTGTGTCTATGGTTTCATTTGAGCATAAAATTAGTGGCTCTTTTGTCAATCTAAAGTAAACACTTCCCAACGTATGTTTGATAATGATATCATAGGTGGAGTGCAATAGACAAAAGGAAAAAAATTCTATTATCGTAAAAATATTATTGTTTTTATGATGTGAATGTTTAGAATCAAGTGTTAGCCTTATGCTATTGTGTTAAAAATATGACATACAATATACCAGATTGGAAATCTGAACTGCATTTCATTTTTCATAATGCTTTTGCATTGCATCTCCATACAATTATTTTAGACATTCTTAGGTTAACATGAAGATGAATCCTTTATCCACGCTAGAAGTTTGTTCAAATGCCGCTACACAATAGTGTTATAGCGCCGATATAGCCGTTATTTGACTATATATTCTAACTGGTTGTTATTTCACTTAGAATGAACGCTACAGCCCATCAGTTTCTGAAACATTTGTCCAGTAGATGAGCTATTGGATGAGTTGCATGGTGCTCAATACTTCTCTAAACTTGATCTCTGATCAGGGTATCATCAAATACTTGTGCAACCACAAGACAGGTATAAAACTGCAATTGATGCTAGCAAGTTTGTTACTTCACTTGATTTCTCTACGTATATGTTATATGATACTTAATGTATGTTGATTTGTTTTGTAGTTCACCAAGTTGCTCATTGGAGTTGCTTATGAGACAAAGTAGACTTCATATTGATGCGCTCCATCGATAAGGTTAGCATTGTTGAAAGACAATTTTGTTGTCTTGCTTCAATAAAAAGATAGGATAGGCCATGAATGGCATCTGATGATTTTTCTAGATCATTCGTTTTATTTACAACAAAGATTATACGAGACAAAAGCAGACTATTCGAATCTAAATAACGTAATTGATCAAAAAAGTAGTTTTATTTTGCTACACTATATACTGACTGACGGATGTTACAAACAAGTATTACAGATATTTTAGAGAATAATCTTATAACATAAGCTCATGATGAAATAAGATTTGATGTATGTATTATACCTTTGTACACTTCATTGCATAGTTACTTGATGGTATCACCAACCTATATCCTTCACAAACAGCAGCCCATCCTTTACTTTATAGTGATTGGATGCTGACCATTTTGAACAATCTCTTTTAGAGTCAGATCTGCCATCACTCCTTCTTTTAGCTCTTTGAAGAATTGGAATTGAGGCTCAGACCAAGTCATCATGAAGACTCTTGATAAGGCAACAGCAGCAGTGTTCTCTTTTCCTTGGTTGTACTCGATTTTAAAATCGTAGCCAATGAAATGAATTTATCTGACCAAGCTTGTTGTTATGGTGTTTGTAGAGACTAATCTAGTAGGCTTTTTTTGATCTGTCTTGATAACAAATTTATGGCCCAAGAGATAATGTCTGAACTTGGCCAAGGCTTCGGTGATAGCTAGCGACGTCTCTGATGTAGGCCCAATACACTCCCTATTCCAGTCGCCGATGCATCAGTTTCTAGAATGAATAGTTGAGAAAAATCAAGAATAACAAGTACTGGGGCAGAAGTGATAGCTTGCATCAGCTGACGTGCTCCAATTAAAAGCATCTTTTTTTAACAGGTTGGTAGAGGAACAGTAGTGCTCGCATAAGATTAAAAAATCTACGGTAGTATCCTGTGAAGCCTAAAACCCCCTCAATCCACCACTGCCATCACTTTAGTTTTTTCCATTTTAACCCCTTCCCTTGATACTATGCGTCCAAGATTAATCTATCTCCAACTGACCAACCGAACATTTTGACAATTTAGCAAAATATAGATGCTGCTGTAGTACCTGAATGTTCACATTAAGCTCCCTAAGTAGTCCTTCTATTAGGAAACCAATAATTGGATTCCTATGAAATAATGCTTTTATTTAGAACTAGGAGAGAAATCTCTCCTCCAAGGGTTTCCCCTTCACAATAGAGCTACTACTTTATTCAACAATTGATTACAATATTCGATAGAGCTTATACTTAGCACTAAAAGTTCATTCAATGATTTAGATCCATAAGCATGAGGTCCAATTACAACCTCTAACTCTCTTGTGAAGTGGATTAGATCTTTATATCATTTGAGACCAAGGTACAACTAAAAGTTCATTCAATGATTTAGCATGAATCATGACCTAAAGAATTACAACCTCTAACTCTCTTGTGAAGTGGATTAGATCTTTATATCATTTGAGACCAAGGTACAACTAAAAGTTCATTCAATGATTTAGATCCATAAGCACAAGGTCCAATTACAACCTCTAACTCTCTTGTGAAGTGGATTAGATCTTTATATCATTTGAGACCAAGGTACAACTAAAAGTTCATTCAATGATTTAGATCCATAAGCACAAGGTCCAATTACAACCTCTAACTCTCTTGTGAAGTGGATTAGATCTTTATATCATTTGAGACCAAGGTACAACTAAAAGTTCATTCAATGATTTAGATCCATAAGCACAAGGTCCAATTACAACCTCTAACTCTCTTGAATTAACTTAACAATTAAACAACTAAATCGCTTTTTAACCGTTTAAAAATATATATATGATTTTTCTCGAAATTTCGACAGAGTATCCTCTGTAACTTCAACATTCCCAAATTTTGTAAAATCCCTGTTCAGCTTTCGATCCAGTCATAATTCAAATAACATAATCAAATTGCTTAATATACTTCTCAAAAAAAAACTAAATAGACTTTCTAGACTCCAATATAACTGCAATTACATAGACTCAACAAATGTTACAAAATGGTCCTCGATCAAAGAGGCCTACCAAAAAAAGAAGTTTGTTGAGACTTGAATCAAATAATAGATTCCTACTCAGCTGCTTGCGAATCTGAAAAATAATAAGCAACATAAAGGGGTAAGTCACAAAGACTTAGTGAGGAGACAACAACCACCATCAATTAGAAGGGAAACACAAAAGGCACGAGTAACTGTTTAATCGCTTGACAAAAATATTAAAAATCCAGTGAATAACGAAACGAAATCAAAATGAACAACCTTAAAAAATCGTTATAAAAGTCAAACAAATAAAAATACAAATTTTTAGAACCAAGAGGCGGCTTTATCTCATTGATAGCCCTCTCCTCCTAAGGGTGGCCTTTCCCTTAGGGGCGGCTCCATCTAACGGATGGCCCTCTCCCCTCAATTCCGCAACGCATCAGCACGTATCAATTAGGGAGCTTACATCTCGTTGATAGCCCTCTCCTCCTACGGATGACCTCTCTCGTAAGGGCGGCTCCATCTAACGGTTAACTCTCCCTAATCAACACGTGGTAACTAGGTGCACCTAACGCAGTTAACGATTCAATAACAATAACACCGATTTCCCAAAACGCGCATTTAAAATCATTTCATCGTAATTCATAAAAAAACATATTCAATCGCATAACAATTCGAGATTTAAATACTTTAACTCATATGTAAATCAAATTAATAACATATTATCTAACAACGACCATTAAATTAAATAATTGACGAAATCGAGATAAAATTCAAAGGTTGTGTTTCCCAAATTTTTCAATAAATACTATAATATAGAAAACAAGTAAAATAATAATAATAGCAGTATAAAAATATATGACGTTGATCGTCGTCAACTCACCGTTATGGAGAATCGTCTAAGTTTGCTCTCCAACAACTCTCAGAGTAGGCGGCAAGGTCTCAGTTGACAAATCTGAGTATCAAAAATATTTCCAAGGCTTTAGAGAAATTTATTCTAAAGTTTAACTACCTCTAGGAAACCATCAACATCATTTAAATATACTCTAAGCACATAAAAAGATTTTTACTCAAAACTACATTTTTCTATGAATTCATACTAGGATTAGAGTTGTGCATTTACCTCAATGAGTCTCAATAAACCACTTTCAAGAGATGGGTACCCTTTTCCTTCCTTATAACACAAACCCTAACCCAAAAATCCCAACCAAAAGAATTCGTAGGAGTTTGAGAAATTAAGCTTGTGGGATGTTAAACCTCCTTTAAGGATTGAGGGTTTGAGTAATAGAGTGAGAAGAAGCAATGAGAAGGGAAAGAAAATAAAGAAAGAAAAACAAAAAAAAAAATGAAAGAGGGGGAGGGGGTTGCTTTCTGCCGAGAGAGGAAGAGAGAGAGAGGAAATGAGAAAAATGAATTTGAAAAAGAATGAGATGAGGTGGCAAGGGTTTTGTTTTATTTAATTATTATTATTATTATTATTATTATAATATATATATATATATATATATATATATATATATATATATATATATTTACACGGGCGTAACATGGACATAAGGTAAAGCTGACGAGGAAGAGATGACAGAGGTGATATCGATATCAGAGTATGAAAACTTCTAAAAGTGATTACCTTTTTAGAAACAATGATATTTTTTTAAAAAAGTGGTAGAAGTGGCTGACATCCACCACCTTTCTAAATCAGCTTTCTGGAGTTGTGTTGAGTTAAGTTGAACTCAAATACTAAGGTATTTATTTATCAAATAAGAGCATATTTATAAAGAGAGGATGAGGTTAAGTTTTATATAACTTATGCTGCATCTATAAGTAATTGTGGGGAGTTTATAAAATAAGTTAAAAACATTTTATAAACTATTTTTATAACTCATTCCAAACATTGCACTGATGTCACTGTTTTAAATTGCCACAACTCCAATTGCAGTTGAAACATAATGGTTTTTGAGGTCTTTGTAACAGCATTGCGATCACAATTATGGCCATATTTGTCTGCAATTTTTCGCTATATCAAGGACCGCTATGCAACCACAACTGCAATTTAAAACTTTGGCTTATGGCTTAGAATAAAATAATTTAACATAAGCTTTTTTCTGAACCCCGCTATAATAAACATCTTGAATGGGCTGGGCTTTTTATTGTTTTGGAACTCTAACTATGTGATCTTAAAGGGATCAATCCTCTTAGTTCTGTCTTGTTGAGTCTGCTGTTGTTCCAAGAACGTTCTCTGTTTTTCTACATCTTTCTCCTCCTCAAGATCAATCCTCTCATCTTCAATTTGAGGCGAACCTTTATTCGCACCATTGTTTACAGACTTGTATAGCTCAACCTAATGAAACTTAACATCCCTGCTGATGATACATTTCCTACTTTCAGGACACCATATCCTATAACCTTTTACACCACTTGAATATCCAACAAAATACCCTTTCTTGGCTCGAGAGGCTAGCTTCCCTTCATTTACATGGTAGTATGCAACACATCCAAATACTTTTAGATGATTGTAGTTTGCAACATGCCATGTCCACATCTCTTGGGGGGTTTTGAGTTCAATTGCAGTAGAAGGACTCAAATTTATCAAATAACAAGCTGTATGGACAACTTCTCCCCAAAATTGTGCAGGCATCCCTGCATTCAACATAATGCATCTTATTCTTTCAAGCAAGGTTCTATTCATCCTTTTAGCTAGTCCATTTTGTTGAGGAGTGCTCCTTACAATCCTATGTCTGTTCACACCATGAGCTTTGCAAAAACTAGTGAATTCCTCACTACATAATTCAAGACCATTATCTGTCCTTAGAGTTTTAATCCTTTTGTAACCATAGACTTCCAATCTTTAAAGGTTTTAAATGCTTCATCCTTACTTTTCAAAAAATAAATCCATACTTTTCTACTATAATCATGAATAAATGTATTGAAAAACTTGTTACCTCCATGTGAAGCAATCCTTGCAGGGCCCCATAGATCACTGTGAACATATTTCATAATTCCTTTTGAGCAATGTTTCCCTGTAGAGAACTTGACTCTATGCATCTTTCCATACACACAATATTCACAAAATTCAAGATCACTAATCTTGTTCCCACCTAGCATGCCTTGTCTGTCTAGAACTTGCATCCCTACCTAGCATGCCTTGTCTGTCTAGAACTTGCATCCCCTTTAGACTTACATGTTCCAGTCTTTGATGCCACATGCTGGCTTTGCTTGATGCTTGTACTGCCAAAGTTGCCATTCCAGTCACTGCTTGACCATTTAGAAGGTAGATTCCACGATTTCTTGTTTCCTTCATGATTACCAATTATCCTTTTATGACTTTTAGAGTGCCTTTCTCTGCTTTGTATGAACAACCAACTTCTTCCAATATTCCTAGAGAGATTAAATTCCTCTTCAGTTCTGGAACATGCCTAACCTTTGACAAAATCTTCATGGTTCCATCTTCCAGCTTCAACTTGATTGAACCAATTCCAACTACCTTACATGGTGATTTGTTCCCCATAATCACCTTGCCTCCATTAGTTTCTTTGTAGTCAAGAAACCAATCTCTATTGGAGGTCATGTGAAATGAACATCCTAAGTCAAGCACCCAGTCATCATCCATGATTTCAGTTGAATTTGCCATAAGAACCTTTGTGCTTTCATATCCTTCAGAAGCTATGGATGCATGTCCATAATCATCATCACTATTTGATCATTTCTTTCCTTTGCAGTCTAGACATTCTTTCTTGAAATGCCCCTCTTTCTTGCATAGGAAACATTTCATTTTAGAATTGTCCTTTTCTTTATTCTTGAACTTATTCTTATGTTTTTTATTCTTCTTCCCTGCCTTAGCCTTGACAAACAATCCCTCACCACCACTACTTTCTTCTTTCCAATCTGACTTCCTCTTCAATTCTTTGGAGATTAGTGCAGCTTGTACTTCTTTTAATGACAAAGAATCTCTACCATACAAAAGTGTATGACACAGATTTTCAAGAGAGCTTGGTAATGAATTTATCAACAACAGGGCATGATCCTCATCATCCAATTTTACATCAATATTTTCAAGATCTAACACAATGTTATTAAATTCATCCATATGATTTTCAATTGACCTCCCAGGTTGCATCTGTAAAGTATATAATTTTTGTTTTAAGTACAAATGATTCGCTAATGATTTTCTTCATGTATAAAGATTCTAATTTGAGCCAAATACGTACTGTAGAGGTCTCCTTTGACACTTCCCTTTGAACCTTGTCTCCAAGACTCAAGATTAAAGCACTATGAGCCTTCCCCATGATATCCTTCTTCTCCTTTTCTGGTAGTGTGGATGCCATGTCTTTCTCTCCTCCCAGTGCTCCTGCCAAACCTTGATGAACCAACAACACTTTCATCTTGAGACGCCATAACCCAAAATCATTCTTCCCATCGAATTTTTCAAGTACTTACTTTGTTGATGCCATTGTTCCTTTGAATCGAATACTCCCGTCCTCTAATACTAGTTGTTGCGGAAAACGAAGATCAATGAGTAATTAAACCAAGATCGTTCTTTGTTTTATCTACACAAAAAACGTTGAATGTTTGAAACAGAAAACGAAGAATGATCAGTTTTAAGTAGAATTTAGAACTTGTAATGCTAAAATAAACACACACCCTTGTTAACCCAGTTCAGAGATTAACTCATGCGTCTGGGGGACTGGATCTGACTTTAATTATCACTTATAATGAGATGAAAACGTTTACCATAGAGTTTCTATACCGCTAGATTTTCTGCAACTTGTCAAATTTGAAGCTTTCTCTCAATATTTTTTTTCTCTCTTCTCTGTTTTATAAGTCTTGCTTTTATATATAATTACTTTACAGTTTTGAAGTAACAAACTAACCAACTAAAGTAGTTACAACTAACTAATTTAACTACCCAAAATAGTTTGACTTCTTAATTGAGTACCATTTTTAACACAAAATCTTAAATCACAATAGAAATTAATATTAGTAAACCAAATTATCTATGCAGGGGGGACTGCAATTAAGCGTATCTATTATGTTGAGTTTGTAAGGAAACAAACAAATGAAGTTGCTCATCTTTTTGCTCAAGCGGTTACGTCCTTAATTTGTATCTATTATATTGCATCAATTTATTTTATAATTTAAATAAATAAATATTGTTTTTTTAATAAAAAATTATTATAAATAATATTTTTTCGAAACAAATATAAAAAATTTAATTCATAAATCACTTGGTAAATTTATCATCAATTTAATTCAAATAATTAAATATATTAATTAGTATTGTATAACCTTTTTACGGAAAAGTATAATAATAATAATAATAATAATAATAATAATAATAACAATAATAATATTGTCACGACATTTAGCTTAATTTGTTACGTTAGTTGATAGATTTTCCGGACTATGAATGTAGCTTGTGCTCTTGTCACGACGTTTAATTTTCGGGTCGTGATGTTAAATTTTTTGGAGTCTTGCAAGAATCATCAGCACACCCAACCACTATCAATTTTTGAACAATATTATGGATTTTAGAAATGAATTATTTTGAAGATGGGTGTTTAACTGATGTTGTTTTAAAATTGTCATGTTAATTACAAGGTTACAATTTTAGACACTTAATTGATATCTACTTCAACTTATGTTGATTGTTATGTATGTTGTTAATCTATGGGTGGTTTTTGAATTATATAAAGATGGAATGTGCAGTGTCATGGTGGAAAAGAACAAGAAACTTAAGTGTCAACATTTTTAAATGATATGAAGTTGGAAATTGCAGTGTCTATCCGATTGTTACAACAAGAAACTGCAATGTTAAGGTGAACAAGTACATAAGCAAGCAAGATACAAGAGCAGTCAAGGTATAATTAATTTGGAATTCAATTTCTCTAAATTGAACTAACTTTATTCATTTTATTATTTCATAGATTTGTTGATTTAATATTGGCTTAATTGTAGTTTTAGTGCCTTTATTTATACTAATTCATGAAATTGGTCCCTCTATTTTAAAAAACGACAGTTTTGATCTCTCATTCTGATTTTTAACTAAAAATGATGTGAGATGTTTTAAATAACATGACATATGATACGATGATGTAGAGTGATTAACACCCATGAAATTGAAATAAAATACTGTGAAAACTTAAATTTCAACTTCATAAGTTTTTCATATTTTTAATTTAATTAATGACATATACATAATTAATGAATCTAGATGGTTCTATATAATAAATTGTATGTCACGTCATTTAAAATATATTAAATCATATGTTTTTTTTAGTTCAAAAATCTAATAAATTGATCAAAATTGTCGACTTTTAAAATACGTGGACCAATTCCGTGAATCAGTATAAATATAGGGACCAAAACTGCAATTAATTCTTTAATATTTCATATTTTTGCAAATTTGTAGGTGGTTGTTTATTGTGGAAATGTATTGCCAATTTCATATGAATTTCCAATATGATAAGTATCCTACCAATGGAACTGGAACTAAAACTAAAATTGTGATGAAACTGAAATTTGAACTGTAATTTTAATATTTATTTGTATGTCGTTTAGTTTGGTTGATTGTGTTGTGACAATAATTTATGTGGAAGACTTTATCCCCTCAATGCTTTGTTGCATGTGTTGTGACAATAATTTATGAGGAAGACTTCATTCCCTCAATGCTTAAAAATTCAATTATCATTACGATTAACTTTGGCAGTTTGGAATGTGCTTTAGAAACTATTATAATTATCATTTGATAAGTTATTTGTGACTTGTAACAACCATTTTATAATAGTTAGTAAGGCCTAGAAAAATTTAAAAGTTCGACCCATAAAAATATAACTAAATGGGTTGGTATTAATGAATTCATGTTTTCTAAATTGTGTTTTATTAAAAAATTTGTTTTTCGTAACTTTTTTTTATGAAAAATGGCTCAAAATGAAATAATCCTTCAATGAACCATTAGGTTAATCTGACCCGTCTAACCCGATACAAACCGCAATAAAAGGGTCAAATTATGGGTCTACAGGTGTCACCCGTGGGTTGGTCCATATGTGGGACTTGTATCCGAATTCACCCGTTTCTCCACTCCTAATAAAAGGTTAGTCATAGACAAAATTTATGGATATTTTAGCGTATGGTTTTTTGTTTCTAAGGAGTATGGTGACCAAAAAGGGATATATCGAGCTTGAACATGTATCCCAATATATCATATTTCTATGTAGTTCGTACATCGGTTAAATTTGAACCAATCTAACAAGTCAAATTCAAAATTGATTTATTACATTAGTTAAATTTAAACCAATCTAAGAATTAACACAAAAAGATTTATATGAATTAACATAACCAAATCACTTGAATGATAACTATTATTCGCCGTCCCAGACCAAAGATTTCATTGTCTACTGCAAGTGCGAAATCATCACAACAATTTAACGCATTAGCGCCCAAGAAATCATCACAAAGCTGAATGAAACACTTATTAAAAACTCAAACCAATAATTAACATTTACAAAACACAGTCAATAATAAAAAATTATCATAATAATTATTACCATGATCATAATCAAAAACTTGAGTTTGTTACAATATGATTAGGCAAATAAATAAAAAAACCATGCCTAAAACAATGCAATCAAATTACTGGAAACCAATTACAAGTATGAAATCACACTTGAGCTATGTACTTACTACTTTTTTTTTGTCAATTTGCAGTCATGTCTTCTCATTACTCTACAAATTCTGTCATGGAGGCTATCACAAAAGGGGCTTCTGATTATTGGATTAAGCCATTGGAAGAACAACACTTCCAGACTATGTGGAAGCATGTCGTAAAAGGACTTATTATTAATGAAAATCAAAATATGAACGACATCTTCCATATGAACAACAAACGGGGAAAAGAACAAGTCGATGTTCCAAAACAAACAATTGATGAAAACCATAATCATAATGATGATTATCCATCCCCGGCAAAGAAGTTCCGGTGGTCATGGACTCAACAGTTGCATAATCAATTCGTAACAGTGGTCAATGAATTAGGCCTTGAAAGTATGATTCATTCCAATTCTTTTCTTTTCTTATCCTTGTTTGTATTCTTTAATAATTGAACTTATATGCATTATGTATTTTTTCAGATGCAAAGCCCAAAAAAATACTCAAAATAATGGGTGTTCCGGGTTTAACCCGAGAAAACATTGCTAGCCATTTGCATGTTCGATTCTTTTTTCCCGAATGTAGTTATGAAGGATTTCTGAATATCTATAAAAATCTTAAACTCCAAAAATTGATACATGTGATTTTTAAATATGCTCTTGCTTGCATTTATAAACCTGTGAAATTTGTGTAGTATTATTAACATTAAATTGCAATATTGATCGACAGAAATTGAAATATAAATTGGAGAATGGAATGAAAAAAATGTGGCAGAAAACAAAAATAGAATTCATCAATTTTGTCGTCGTCAGTTTAAACACACTCAATCCTTGAACCTATTCACACACTTCACGGATAGACACAAGTAAAGTTTGACCAAATTTCTTGTAAACAACAATGTTTAAAGTAATTTTCCAATTACAATCCTTCCGACATTTTTTACGACTTCCCAAAAGATTTATCTTCGTTATTCTTTTGAGCATGTCCTCCCACTAAAGCTGATATATTGAGTCTGTGAGTATGTGTTAGTCTGAAAGATGCGGCCGAAAGTAAAAATATGAATACAACAATTAAGTAAACATGTAATTAAGTAGTCCATTTTAATCTAACATTTCAATTGTTTTGCTTGCACGAGTCTTATTGTAAGTATCGTTATGAACATAACAATATAACAAAATATTCTTATTTCTCACAGTTATTAAGTGTTCTTATATTCCTACAGTTATTAAGTGGATAACCCACATTGGACTTGAGATGGAAGACGCGGGAGCTGCGGAAATTGGGGATATCATAGTGTGAGAAATTTGTTACGATATCATAGGTGGAGTTCAATAGACGAAAGGAAAAAAAATCTATTACAGTAAAAAGATTATTGTTTTTATGATGTAAATTTTTAGAACAAGTGTTAGCCTCATGCTAATGTGTAAAAAATATGACATACAATATACTAGATTGTAAGTTTGAAGTCTAGACAGTATAATGCAACACACGATAAGATATTTCATTTTGCATAATACTCTTGCATTGCATCTCCATACAATCATTTTAGACATTCTTAGATTAACATAAGGGTGAATCCTTTATTAAGTTGACCTTCTTAGTTATATTGTTTCTAGCGCATTGCTTTGGAAATAAGGATACTGACCTTCATAAGTTGATTGATGTGTGTTTCATAAACTATTATCAATCCCATTATAGATGTAAATGTGTATACTTCATTTCGTGCAAATAGGAGTTCAAATCTTAAGTTGCATTCTCCGCATATACCAAAATGCATAACGATATTTAGATTTTTGTTACTTCTATTATCTATAAAAATCACCTCACGCATCACAATCTAGTAAATTTATTATTTGTATTTTATAAAGCAAATAAATTAGAGGCAGAGAATCAGATTTGTGCCTTTGCCGATGCCACCACTGCAATGCAATATTATTTCTATGAACTACATATGTGACTCATCATTTTGCTCATGTGACAAATTTTCTGCATTTTTAGAAAGATAGTTTCATTTATGTTGCTTGAGCATATAGTTGGTGTTTTTCTGTTTTCAATTTAAATGTATAATAAGATAAGATCATAAAATATTTTTCTTTCTATTCGAGGAATTGTTCCTTTATATTGTTTTCCGTTCATACTAATAGTTCTTCATGTTGGCAATGATATTAAATTTGATATTATTACTTTTAATTTGTTCATATTTAAACACAGTTTATAAGCAGATACACTGTGGTCTTTATTTTTAAAATTATTTTAAATTGTATTGAGGGATGTGTGAAACGAACCAAGAAGCAACAAGGAAGATTAATGTCATTTGGAGTTATATTACTCGATTATATTGATCAAGTGATAGTTAATCTTTATAGGAGAATGATTGCATCCAAAACCTGCTTGAGCTACATGGTTAGGAATCCCTTAAAATTGTTGAAAGAGTTCTGTTCCAACACACTTGGTGGGAGGTAGTTTTGATTGTGGATTTTCTAACTTCATTGAGTTTACTAACATTCTTTGTCCAAAATTTTAAAAGAGTTAAAAAAGATAACATAAAGAGATTTAAAAAGTTTAAGTTATTTCATTAAAGAGGTAATTAGGAATGAATCAGTTGTGTCCACTGGGTTTGCTTGCTCTTTTGCTTCTTCTGGCATGTTACTTTGTTTCTATAGTTTCATTTGAGCATAAAATTAGTGGCTCTTTTGTCAATCTAAAGTAAACACTTCCCAATGTATGTTTGATAATGATATCATAGGTGGAGTGCAATAGACGAAAGGAAAAAAATCTATTACTTTAAAAAAGATTATTGTTTTTATGATGTAAATTCTTAGAACAAGTGTCAGCCTTATGCTATTGTGTAAAATATATGACAAACAATATACATTGGAAGTTTGGAAGTCTGGATTGTATAATGCTACACTCGATAAGATATTTCATTTTGCATAATACTCTTGTATTGCATCTCCATACAATTATTTTATACATTCTTAGGTTAACATGAGGATGAATTTTTTATCTTCGCTAGTAGTATGTTCAAATGCCGCTACACAACAGTGTTATAGTGCCTCTATAGCCGTTATTTGACTATATATTCTAACTGATTGTTATTTCACTTACAATGGGTGCTACAACCCAGCAGTTTCTGAAACATTTTCCCAATAGATGAGCTATTGGATGAGTTGCATGGTGCTCAATACTTCTCTAAACTTGATCTCTGATCATGGTATCATCAAATACTTGTGCAACCAGAAGACATGAATAAAACTGCAATTGATGCTAGCAAGTTTGTTACTTCTCTAAATATATTTTATATGATACTTAATGTATGTTGATTTGTTTTGTAGTTCACCAAGTTGATCACTGGAGTTGCTGTTGGAACATATGTTATAGTGTGAATTTAAAAATGTGTTGAAGTCCCACATTGGAAAGAAATATTATTTGTAAATTTAAGTGGAATGAAACTTGTTTTTTAAAATTCAAGTCCCACATTTGAAAGATTTTTTTTGAAATCTCACTTTGGTAAACTATCATATTTTGTAGTTTCAACTCTATACATACTAAAGTCCCACATTATTTAGAAAAAATATGTGAGTTTGCTTCCATCACTATATAATGACTTTAAAACTATTGTGAAAAGTACACCAAAGTTGGATGCTTTTCACAACTTTCTCTTTTCTCCCTCTTATATTCTGCTCGCCTAATTTTCGAGTCACTTCTCCCCTTTCTTTCTGTCCCTTCGGTTTTAGAGCGGTTATTATGTCGCAGTCCCTTCGGTTTTAGAGCGGTTATAATGCCGCAGTCCCTTCGGTTTTTAGTGCGGTTATTATGCCGCAGTCCCTTCGGTTTTTTAGAGCGGTTGTTATGTCGTAGTTCTTTCGGGTGAGAGTGGCTTTAACTGCCATATTGAGGGTGTAATTCTAGAACGGTTTTCTACACTCCGATACAGTGAATTTGGGTTGTTTTATCCTGGGGACTTCGTGGTTGATAGTCTACCTTGCACAATTTGGGTAGTGCCGCGAAACGTCTTAAAGAGAGTTTTAAATAGTTTTCTAAAACTATAAAACAACAACAATTTTAAGACGTTTCTTTCTGCCATGTCAACCGAAGAGATTACTGGATTTGGTTATGTTTCCTCTAATTTCGATAAACTGTTTCAGTTTAAAGCAAATAGAAAAGGATAAAATAGTTGGAGAATTAACCCATGGGAGAATCATGATAAGAATTATATTCTTTATCGGTTTGCTGATGATCTGTATAACTATTACAGTTCCAACAATATTGCAAGATATGTTTGAGATACTCTGAATAAGTAAGTTGCGACTGCTACCTAAGAGTATCAGATCTCCGATGATAGATCCGTGGAGGCACATGGAGGCTGACAGATCTGTAGAGGCAGACTCCCGTAAAATTCAGAAGATAACTCATGAGCTCATCTATTAAGGTACGTCACTCATGGCATATTCAAATTAAACGTTGAACCGCGACTCAACCCAGTAAGATCTTCAGTGGCATAAATTGTGATTTTTAAATAGTTTTCTAAAAAAAAAAAAAAAACAACAATTTTAAGACGTTTCTTTCTGCCATGTCAACCGAAGAAATTACTGGATTTGGTTATGTTGCCTCTAATTTCGATAAACTGTTTCAGTTTGAAGCAAATAGAAAAGGATAAAATAGTTGGAGAATTAACCCATGGGAGAATAATGATAAGAATTATATTCTTAATCGGCTTGTTGATGATCTGTATAACTATTACAGTTCCAACAATATTGCAAGATATGTTTGAGATACTCTGAATAAGTAAGTTGCGACTGCTACCTAGAGTATTAGATCTCCGATGATAGATCCGTGGAGGCACATGGAGGCTGACAGATCCGTGGAGGCAGACTCCCGTAAAATTCAGAAGATAACTCATGAGATCATTTATTAAGGTACGTCACTCATGGCATATTTAAATTAAATGTTGAAATTTAATATGTCTCATTTGGTTTGGATGTTGAAATCAATACAATGTCTGCTTACATGTTATGTGATTTTAATTTTTTTTGTTATACTATGTGATGTGAACAAATTAAGTAACATAGGTTTAATTCTAAAGTTATTGTTAAATGATTTTGAAAAATGTGATTTTTATAGTCAAACTAAAATAACAAAGAGTTCACATAAATATGTAGTTAGAGAATCTGAGACTTTAGATTTATTACACTTTGATGTATGTGAACTTGATGAGACGTTAACAAGAAATGAAAGTGAAATGCTTGACATGTTAAGGATCTTTATAGCTGAAATTGAAAATCAATTTAGTATAAAGATTAAGAGATTCCAAGTATGATTTAGTTTATTTAATGAGTTTTATAAATTGTCTGGAATTATACATGGAACAACTGCACCAAAATTATTTGAAGTGAATGGTAAATTTGAAAGAAAAAAAGGGAAAGAACTTTTATTGAACTAGTTGTTGCTAGTATGTTTAACTCTAGTACTACATCTCATTGGTGTGAAGAAAATATATTGTTTATTTGCTATGTTTTGAATAGAGTTCTTAAATCTAAAAACAAAACATCTCCTTATGAGATAGTGAAGAAAAGACAATTAAACTTGTCTTATTTTCAAACATGGGGTGGTCTGGCTTATGTCAGAAGCCCCGATCCCGAGCGTGTTAAACTCGCTAGTAGAGCCTATGAATGAGAATTCATTGGGTATGTGGTAAAGAACAAAGCATATAGGTTTTATGGCCTAAATGTAAAAGTGATCATAAAGTCAAATGAAGTTAACTTCTATGAAAATAAATCCCCTTTTAAATCGAGAAATAGTGGGGGCAGCGAACCTAGTCAAGTTCATGTGACAAGAAGCATTGAAAGCAACAAACAAGACGAAATAGAAACTCAAAGGAGTAAGAGAGTAAGAGTTGCTATAGATTATGGACCATAATATATGGCTTATAATTTAGAAGAGGATCCTGCAAATCTTAAAGAAGCTCTGTCATCATTGGATGCAGATCTATGGCAAGAAGCTATAAACGATGAAATGGATTCTCTAGAG